>NW_028260565.1:0-39933 GCF_056163025.1 Triticum urartu
ATTAGCTCACTTTTCCGTGGGTTATATATTCACTTATGCAGCTTTCTTGATTGCCTCAACATCAGGCAAGTTTGGTTTAATTTAGTTTGTTTTTTTGTACTGTATCAGCACCTAGTTCATTACTCTTGATAGAGAGGGAGGATCTGCCTTTTTAGATTTCTTTTTCTATTTATTTTTCCATCTAGGATTAGAACCGTATACTTGGTAATAATAGCAACGACACATTATGGCAAAAAAAAGTTTGATTCAGAGGGAGAAGAAGCGGCAGAAATTAGAACAGAAATATCATTTGATTCGTCAATCTTTAAAAAAAAAGATAAGAAGCAAAGTTTCTCCCTTGAGTTTGAGTGAAAAAACGAAAATGCGAGAAAAATTGCAATCCCTACCGCGTAATAGTGCACCTACACGCCTTCATCGACGTTGTTTTTTGACCGGAAGACCTAGAGCTAACTATCGACATTTTGGGCTATCCGGACACGTACTTCGAGAAATGGTTTATGAATGTTTGTTACCGGGTGCAACAAGATCCAGTTGGTAAGGATAAAATACCCTTTCGTATTTGTATGGATTTCTGGAATTGATAATCATAGAGGAGCCCTCTTTACCATTCTGTATAAATGGACTATTCTATTTGTATAGATATTGGTAGAGGGGCGTATCCAACCCTCTTTTATCCACTAGTTACCCCTCTTTAGTTTAAGAGTATAGAGCAGTTTGGTAGCTCATAAGGCTCATAACCTTGGGGTTGCGGGTTCGATTCCCACTACCGCCTCCATACTCCTTCTTTATGATATATGCATGATATAATATATACATCATGCATTTGTATCTGGATTTTTTGATTTCCTAAAAGAGTTTTGGTCTAACAGTTTTTTCTCGGAAGAAGCAAAAAAATAAAAGAAAGAATAAAATATGAAAGAAAAGCGTCCATTGTCTAATGGATAGGACAGAGGTCTTCTAAACCTTTGGTATAGGTTCAAATCCTATTGGACGCAATCTTATTTCTATCTATTCTTTAAATAACTATACTAACTAAAAACAAAGAAAACTTTTTTGCATGATTCAAATGAAAAAGCTTTCTCAACGATTCCTATTCTACTAACAAGAGTAGACATGCAAAATTTATTTGTTACTGAAGAGAAAACCGTTCCAGCTGTTCCTGAATAGCTTCCTTCAAAAGGATTTCCGCTTGCTCGGTGAATGTCTTGCTAGAAGATATAATTTCTTGGAATTGAGGTTTAGTATCTTTTAGATGTTTACGTAACTCATCCAGAAATTTATTTACCTGTTCAATTCTAACGAATCAAGATATCCTCTTGTTCCGGTATAAATAGTAGCTATCTGCTCTTCCACTGGGAGAGGATTTGCCTGGGATTGTTTAAGCAATTCCCTTAATCGTCGACCCCTTGCCAATTGATTCTGACTTGTTTTATCGAGAGCAGAGGCGAATTGTGCAAAGGCTTGTAACTCTGCGAATTGCGCTAGTTCCAATTTTGATTTGCCAGCTACTTGTTTCATGGCTTTAATTTGAGCCGCGGATCCTACTCTGGAAACAGAAATACCCACATTAATAGCGGGTCGAATTCCGGCATTGAATAGATCCGCAGATAAGAATATTTGTCCATCTGTAATGGAGATTACATTAGTAGGAATATAGGCGGAAACGTCTCCAGATTGAGTCTCAACTATTGGTAAAGCGGTCATACTTCCTTCGCCTAAAAGAGAATTTAATTTAGCGGCTCTTTCTAAAAGGCGTGAATGCAAATAAAAAACATCCCCTGGATAAGCCTCACGTCCGGGAGGTCTTCTTAATAGAAGGGACATTTGGCGATAAGCTTGTGCCTGTTTGGAGAGATCATCATAAATTATTAAAGTATGCCGTTCGCGGTACATAAAATACTCAGCCAGGGCTGCTCCCGTATAAGGAGCGAGGTATTGTAATGTAGCAGGTGAATCCGCCATTTCAGCTACTACAATAGTGTATTCCATGGCCCCCTCCTCATGGAAAGTAGTTACTACTTGAGCTACGGAGGATGCTCTTTGACCGATAGCTACATAAACACATATTACACCTTGCCCTTTTTGATTGAGAATTGTATCTGTGGCTACTGCTGTTTTGCCAGTCTGTCTGTCCCCAATAATTAACTCTCGCTGACCGCGCCCTATAGGGATCATCGAATCGATAGCAATAAGCCCTGTTTGAAGAGGTTCGTATACGGAACGCCTGGAAATTATACTTGGAGCAGGAGATTCAATTAAGCGAGATTCGGAAGCTATAATTTCGCCTTTCCCATCAATAGGTTTAGCCAGAGCATTTACAACACGACCCAAGTAAGCCTCACTCACGGGTATCTGAGCAATTCTTCCTGTTGCTTTTACAAAACTTCCCTCTTGTATCATCAACCCATCGCCCATTAATACAATCCCAACATTTTTGGATTCCAAATTCAGAGCAATACCCCTAGTACCTTCTGCAAATTCGACTAATTCACCTGACATTATTTCACCAAGACCTATAATACGAGCAATCCCATCCCCCACTTGAACTACGCGACCTATATTCTCAATCCCTACTTTCCTATTATATTGTTCAATACGTTCGCGGAGAATTTTATGAATTTCGTCGACTCGAAGGGTTGCCATTAGTGTTTCTTGACTCTTTTTTCGGAAGCAAGGGGAAAAATAATGCCTAAATTCTAAACGAAAGTAGAAGTTCAAGGCCTAATTAATTTAATTATTTCTTCCATTCCAGGGACCCGAGAATGCCAATATTAGCACGAATCGTACGGAAATGTAACTCGGTATTCAAACAACTATTCAGAGTTCCTAGAGCTCCTTGTACGGCCTGTTGGAAAACCCGCTGTCGGACCTGATTCATTGCCCTTTGTTTTTCAAAATAAAGGGTTTCGTTTTTAGACTTTTCCAATTGTTCCAAACTAATAGAAGTAGCATTAATCAAATTTGCTTTTTCTCGTTCTATCTCAGAGTATCCATTCATTCGATACTCATCCGCTTCTAGTTCGACTTTCTGTAATCGAATCCGAGCTTTTTCGAGTTGCTCAATGGTCCCTCTACGCAATTCTTCTGAATTTCGAATAGTACTCAAGATCCTCTGTTTTCGATTATCTAATAAATCTTTTAATGAAAGTAGATTATTTTGTAAGTTTACAACTTTTATGATCTCTTCCCGAACCAAACATGAATCTTTCGATTCATTTGGCTCTCACGCTCCTTTTTTTTTTTCTATAGCTATTTCCATATCTTTTTTTTAAGTAATGAGCCTATCCTCTATCTTCTTTTTTATGTTTATATTTCAATATACCGAAACCTATATAAGACTAGATAAATATTAAGAGGACTCTTCCGCCTAGATAAAAATATATCATGGTCAGCAAAGTTGTTTCTTTATTTTTATTTGCCCTCTAGTTAATAATTTCAATTTCATTAAGAAAAACTAACTAAATAAATGGAAAATGAAAATTAATAGAATTCTTTTTTATTTTTTTTTTCTTCAAATCCAAAAAATTTCTCTTTTTTATACATAGGTCGTCGATTCGGCATTGGTTAAAAAAGGGCAGGGTGCCCCCTTTTTTTTCTAGTAAATAGTTCAAACCATTTTATCGATATGAGTGTTCTATATCAGATAAATTTTACATTAGCTATTTCCCGTTTAAATTGGTACTAATACTAATATAGTTGTAGAAAGAGTACCTCTTTTTGCCTGGACTTCAAGCAGTTTAGCTTTAACCGTGTTAATGGTCTCACATTCTTGGTTTATAGAGAATCAAAGTTGATTTACCAATGAGTCGCGAAATGCTATGGTTCTTCCATATGATTTCTGAATTTATTCAGAAGTAATTCGTCGAGATCGTGCACCCTTTCTTATTTATCCGAAAAATACTAAAAAATATTATAAAGTGCAGCCGGATAGATCCAATCTATTCTTGAAATAGACAACTCGCACACACTCCCTTTCCAAAAAAAATCAAAACACCAACCACTACAGTTAGATTTATTAGATTTGTTGCTAAAATATCGGTATTAAGCCCGAAACTGCCAGCGGATGGCAGTGAGCTAAAAAAACGAAAGAATGGGTTACATTTTTCATATGCTCTCCTCTTATAGATAGGACGAACAAAGAACAAAGTTTTTCGATCACTTACTTCGCTCGCCCTTTTTTGATCGGTTTTTTTTAATGCAAATAGATTCAATCTAGTAATTTCTTTTAGATTAAGTCTTACGTCTTGTTTGACCGGTGAAAGACTTCCTTTGTTGAAATGTTCTGTTCCCAAAATTCCTAAAATAAAAGGAAAAAACTTTCCACTTTCCTAAACTAAGGACGGGAAATAAGAAGGTGAGCATATCTTCTAAATTAATAATACTCAACTCAGCCCTTCCTAGAATGGGGTATTATCTGTCCCGATAAATAGATAATTCCAGGAGTAATAAATAGGAGTAAATTAAATAAAGTATTGATATAATTGGAATTGTGGAAGCAAATACCAATTTACTAAAAAAAGAAAAAAGTATCTAATCGAAATCGAAAGAATTTTTTTTTTAAGATTAAACAAAAGGGTTCGCAAATAAAAGCGCTAGTGCCACAACTAGTCCATAAATTGTTAAAGCTTCCATAAAAGCTAGACTAAGCAATAAAGTACCTCGTATTTTACCTTCTGCTTCTGGCTGTCTCGCAATACCTTCTACAGCTTGTCCTGCAGCAGTACCTTGACCAACTCCAGGTCCAATAGAAGCAAGCCCTACGGCCAATCCAGCAGCAATAACAGAAGCAGCAGCAATTAGTGGATTCATGGTGAGTAGTTCCTCGTGTCAAAAAAAAGAAATGGTTAAGGATACAATCAACCAATAAATTCTTACTTCTAAGCTCTATTGGGGAGAAGTAAAGTAACTAAAAAGTACAAATTGAAATCAAATTGAAATGATAATGTGAATTGTCCGAACTACATAGAAGGGAATTCCATATCCATATATCGGATTAGATAATGAATCTAACCTAGGAATATATAATATAATATCCTATATATATACATTTGTTTCTTCTATTTTGTTTGCATATTTTCTCATTTTCTATTGAATCGGATTCTAAAATCATTGCTTAAAGTGGAAACCTGCATAAAAGAGGACTCCACTTATAGACATTAAGGATATTATAGTATAGATCTAGCCTGACTCCACCCTCCTTAATGCATATATACTTTGAAAATTCCATAATATAGTCTATTCTATTCTCTCTCCTACAACTCTAGGCTATATATTCATACGCATTTCTAACTATTTTTTTGCAACCAAGCAGATTATCTGGAACCATGCATGAATTGAGCTAAGCTGCAAAAAAAAAAAATACTATTTCCAAAAAGAGTCAATTCAATGATGACCCTCCATGGATTCACCTATATAGGCTGCGGCTAATGTTGCAAAAATAAGAGCTTGAATACCGCTTGTAAATAATCCAAGAAACATGACCGGTATAGGGATTACTAAGGGGACTAAAGAAACAAGAACAACAACGACTAATTCATCCGCCAATATATTCCCGAAAAGTCGAAAGCTAAGCGATAATGGTTTTGTGAAATCTTCTAGGATGTTAATTGGTAAAAGGATTGGAGTTGGTTTAATATATTTCTCGAAATAGCTCAATCCTTTTTTGCTAAGACCAGCATAAAAATATGCCGCTGACGTGAGTAAAGCTAAAGCAACAGTAGTATTTATATCATTCGTGGGCGCTGCTAATTCCCCATGGGGTAACTCTATAATTTTCCAAGGTAAAAGAGCACCCGACCAATTCGAAACAAAAATAAAAAGGAACATAGTTCCAATAAAGGGAACCCAGGGACCATATTCTTCTCCAATCTGAGTTTTGCTCAAGTCTCGAATAAACTCAAGGACATATTCAAAAAAATTCTGACCGTCGGTCGGGATGGTTTGTGGATTCCGAACAGCTATGACAACTGAACCTAGCAAGATAGTAATTACGACCCAAGAAGTGATGAGTACTTGGGCATGAATTTGGAAACCTCCTATTTGCCAATAGAAGTGTTGGCCTACTTCTACACCCGATATATCGTATAACCCCTTGAGTGTTTTAATGGAACAAGGTATAATATTCATATTGTCCTCTGATAAAAATTGAACTTCAAAAAAGGAATTCTTTTGATTCAACCATCTCTTTCTCAACTCAGCAACTTGAAGTATTAATCTTATATTTAGGATACCAAGAAAGCACATCAGATCATAATATATATCAATACCCTCTAATATATATCAATATTCCCCTTCTTTTTTCTATGCAAAAAAAATTCTATGCAAAAAAAAAGATATAGTAAAGTAAGTGATTCCATAAATTTACGCAGTTGCCCAAGAATTCACTATATATTCTTAATCAACGATTTCTTATATAGAGAGAACGGCCCTCACAAATTGAAAATACTAATTTGTTAAGAATCAATCGAATTGAAGTCATAGTGTCATCGTTGGCTGGAATCGATATATTCGCGAGATCCGGGTCACAATTTGTATCGACTAAAGAAATAGTAGGAATCCCCAAAATGGCACATTCCCGAAGAGCTATATACTCTTTTTGCTGATCAAGGACGATCACAATGTCTGGCAATCTCGTCATATATTTGATCCCGCCGAGATACCTTTGCAAAGTAGATAATTTTCTCTTCAAGATTGCCACATCTCTTTTTGGGAGATGGTGGAATTTTCCCATTTTTTCTTCTGCTCTTAAGTCTCTAAATTGAGAAAGTCTAGTTTTCGTAATCGACCAATTCGTTAACATACCACTGAACCACTTTTTATTAACATAATGACAACGAGCCCTTATTGCAGCTGATGCTACTAAATCTGTTGCTCTTTTTTTGGTACCAACAATTAAGAAACTTTTTCCCTGACTTGCTGCATCAAAAACTAAATCACAAGCTTCTGATAAAAAACGAGCCGTTCTAGCGAGATTTATAATATGAGTACCTTTACGCTTTGCCGAAATGTAAGGGGCCATTTTAGGATTCCATTTCTTAATACCATGACCAAAATGAACTCCTGCTTCTATCATCTCTTTCAAATTAATGTTCCAATATCTTCTTGTCATTTTTTCCACACTTCCTTTTTTTTAATCCTACCATTCCATTACGGAATTTAGTTCTTTTTGAAGATTAAGAAAGATCCGAAATAGCTTGAAATAAATAATAATTGTTCCGAGAGAACCTTGTACTAAGATAAGAGTTGGCCATTGATACATGGTATAAACATAACCACCTTAATGAATTAACTGACTTGTTTTACTTATTAAAATAAAAATCTTAAAAATCTAAAATTTGACCTGTTAGTGTTCTAAGTTCAAAAGTCTAGTAAAGTAAAAAATATTTTTATGGGGGTTCTTATGTCTCATAAAAATTGTTTGTTACGTCAGAATCTGAAGAAACTAATTCTGTATGGAGAAACAAAAAATCTCTCATTTCCGACGCGAATAGATTTTTTTTTTTTATTTCGAAATAAAGGTTCTTGTCTTGTGGGGAACGATGCACAAATTTTTGGAATCCGGTACCAACAGGTATAATCCCCCCCAGAACTACGTTTTCTTTCAAGCCTTTCAACCAATCAATGCGACCTCGTAGGGCAGCTTTTGCTAAAACTCGAGCAGTTTCTTGAAAACTTGCTTCAGATATGAAACTTTGGGTATTCAGGGAAGCCCTTGTTATTCCCAATAAGATTGCCCGATAATAGATCGATTCATCCAAAGCTCGTCCTGCTCGTTCCGCTCGCAATAGTCCGATTAATTCCCCAGGCGAAAAAACATTAGACATTCCATCTTCGGAAACCCGCACTTTTGATGTTACTTGGCGTATAATAATCTCTATATGTCTATTATGGATCTGTACCCCTTGGGATCGATAAACCTTTTGGATTTTATTAACCAAAGAGATACGACTTTGGGCTATGGTTAGCTCAGCTCCAATCAAGAATCCCCAAGGGACCCCAAGAATTCTTGGTATACGCTCATTCCAATCCTCAATTCTCCTTTCGAGATTCGGGGATAATGAATCAATTGAACGCGCTTCAAAGATTTGTTCCACTTTTGGAAGACCTTGCGTTATGTCACTAGATCTCGATTTTTCATATATAAACGTAACTAACCTATCTCCCTTGTAAAGGATTTCTCCATAATGACCATTAACAGTTGCTCCTGTAGTGGCCAAATAAGGTTTAGCTGCTCTTATAACAAAGGAATTCATATTTACAATGAAAATTTGACCGGATTTTTTTATGTGCGATTTAAATAGACATACATTTTCACAAATAAATTGTCCAAGGTGAATTATTGCCAATGTCTCTTCCCAAGAATCATGATGGACAAAGTGACAATTCAAAAGGAATGGATCCAACATTATGTTACTATCGAAATTAGAAATCCTTTTATTTTCATCTATTAAAGAGTATTTAAGTTCTTGAAGTACTTGGAAGGTTTGTTTTAAATTGTCAACGAACAAATATTTTTTTAACAGGATTTTATTATGCGTTAGTAAATAGTAAGATGAAGAAAAATGCGATATACTAGCTACAATAGCGCCTAAGGGCCCAAAAATTTCTCGAATAGGAATTCTAGGATTCCATTCTTTTATCGCATTGGGATGTTTTGAATTCTTGAATAAACCAATTCGAGAACAGTTGGATGCCGACAAAATCATCAAAGAGTGGTATTCTTTATTTCGATTCAACAAAGTGCCAATAGCTTCTGGATGTTGGCTAAGTGATTCAATCTTCGCCTTGGAATAAAAAGAATTGATATTGGCGCGATCTAACCTATTATGGGGAATCGGTCCTGCACTTGTCCTACCATACCTTTTTCGTGTATACGAAATAGTGGACTTGACTAACTCAATTCTTAGGAAATCGCGAATAAGATCATTTGCTCTTACCTCAACAAGGGAAGCACCAGCCTTTTCTTTTTCTTCTTGTTCCCAATTCACTACTAAGCAAGTTCTAACAAATTGACTATTTGTGTGATAAATTCTTTGAGTTAACTTGCTATTTTCATGAGAAATAAAATTGACAAGTCGAATTTGGAGATTATTTTCTTCTTGCAAGAGATCCTGCGGGAAAAGTGTTGCTAAATTTCTTCCTTCGTCCATTTCATATGCCACTGTAGGGCGAACGGAAACAAAATACTTTTCCTTGCTCTTGAGAATTTTTTTCCGTTGAACATAGACCCAATTTTTCCTTTTTTTTGATTCCTTAGAATCTTTTTTTTGTCTTTCTGGCGGTATCAAACAGCCACCTAATATCTTATCCGCCTCTTCAGGAAAATGAATATCTCCGGAAAATATTTTGAGTTCCGTATGGCTTTTTTTTCTCTTCACTCGGACCAGTCCGCCTAGTCGACTTCTTGTATTTTTTGTGAGTTGTGTATTCACTCCAATAATACTATTGTCAAGTATCTTTAGGGATGAAGATCTCGGCAAGATATGAAGTTCTTGAAGAATGAAAAAAAACCGATCTACTTCTTTTTGGTATTTTAGACTAAATTCTTTTGTTCCTCGATGCTCAATCAAACCCTCTTTTTTTAAGATGGAATCTTCCTCTGGGCTCTCGTATTCGTCCTCTGAATCTTCTTCTGAGTCTTCCTCTAAAGTACCATATTTTTCCTCTGCGCTTTCCCCGGGGCTGCCATATTCGTCTTCTGAGTCTTCCTCTAGAGTTCCATATTCGTCCTCTTGGGTCCTATATTTGCTCTCTGGGCTCCCATATTCCTCTTCTGAGTCTTTCTCTAAAGTCCTATATTCGTTCTCTGGGTTCCCATATTCGTTTTCTGGGCTCCCATATTCGTCTTCTAGGGTTTCATATTCGTATTCGTCTTCTAGGATTCCATATTTAGATTCTTCTAGGGTTTCATATTCATATTCGTCCTCTCGGGTCCTGTATTCGTCTTCTAGGGTCTCATATTCCTCTTCTGAGTCTTCCGCTCGAGTCCTATATTCTTCTTCTAGGGTCCTATATCTAAATTTAACAATTCCTGAACCCTTTTTATCTTTTCTGTATCGGGGATCGTCAAAATAAGCAAAAATAGTATTTCTACGTAAAACACCCATAAGGGGGATTTCAATCGAAATCCCAAAACAGGATATTAGTTCTTTCTCTTGTTCTTGATGATATTGTAATGGAATGACGAACCTATTTCTTCGCTTTTTCGCCAACAAATCTGAATTATCTTGAAAAATAGAAGGATAGATAAAATTCCAATGGCCATTGGACATGATTCGATCCGACGTTGAATAATCAAGAATTTCCCTATCTTTTTTACCATAAGTATTCATTTGATCTTGATCCTTGTGGAGTGAAAAAGACGCTATACTGGATCTGCACATACTTACTGACAATATCCATAAATGGCTTGTTTTTGGTAATCGGCGAAGATTACCATATTGATATTCGGGCGCATGGTAAACATCAGTACTCCAGTGCATTTCGCCGTCTGATTCAGAATAAATATGCTTTTGTACCCTTTCTTTAAAATGTAAAGTGGACGTTCCGGCACGAATCTCCGCAATTACTTGTTCGGATTTTACATATTGATCATTTTGCACTAGAATCAAGCTTTTTGAGGGAATATTCACACTATATAGAATATCTTGACTCTGAATAGTTACATGCAAGTCTATATAACATAGAAAAGCAGGCTGCCCATGACGGGTACGTGTGGGGTGAACCAAATTCTCATTGAATTTTATTTTTCCATTCGAAGGGGATCGTACAAGGTCGGCAGTACCCCCTGTGAATACTCCGCCAGTATGAAAAGTTCTTAATGTTAGTTGAGTCCCTGGCTCCCCAATTGATTGACCTGCAATAATACCTACGGCTTCTCCCAATTCGACCAGATCACTATGAGTAGGACTCCGGCCATAGCATAATTGACAGATCCAAGAAGTGCTTCGGCAAGTAAAGGGGGTTCTAATATATATTGGTTGTGCTCGAAATGGTTGTGCTCGAAAGGCAGTTATGAATCGATTGACTAATCCAATTCCAATATCTTGATTTCGCGCGGCAATGCATCGTGAACCGATATATATATCGTCTGCTAATACACGACCAATTAGTGTTTGGACAAAAAGTTTTTCCGTCATCCCATTTTGAGGACTTACAGAAATACCTCGGATAGTACCACAATCTCTTCTACGCACAATAATATGTTGAACTACTTCAACAAGTCTACGTGTAAGATATCCAGCATCTGCTGTTCGCACAGCAGTATCTACAACCCCTTTGCGGGCTCCATAGCAGGAAATTATATATTCTGTCAAAGAAAGTCCCTCGCGTAAATTGCTTTGAATAGGTAAATCAATCATTTGTCCTTGAGGGTCCGACATTAATCCTCTCATACCTACTAATTGGTGTACTTGAGATGCATTTCCTCTGGCTCCTGAAAAAGACATTAGATAGACTGGATTAGAAGGATCCGTTATCCGAAAATTTGAATTCATTTCTTGTTTCAAATATTCACTTGTCGCATACCATATCTCAACAGATTGGCGTAATTTTTCTACCGCGTGTACAGCCCCATAATAATAGTGTTTCTCCAAAAGAAAACTCTGTTGTTCCGCGTCTTGGACTAACCATCCCTTAGAGGGTATTGTTAAAAGATCCTCGATTCCTAACGAAATCGATGTAGTAGTGGCTTGATGGAAGCCCAGAGTCTTTAGTTGATCCAGTATATGGGATGTATATCCCATTCCAAAATGATCTATTAATCTGCTAATAAGTCGTTTCATACCAGTTCCGTCTATCTCTTTATTATGAAAGACCAGATTGGCCCGTTCCGCCATACATAAGTACCCCCTTTTCGGCTGAGTAGGATTCGACAATTGCTGAGTAGGATTCGACAATGGGCCTGAGTCAGTGATTCGAAAATTTAATTAACTTAATTGCCTCAATCTCAATCTGGATTCGCGTGGCAAATAATGATGATACTAGGGAAATCGGAATGCCCCCCGAAAGGGGAGGGGCATCGCCGAATCTAACTTTCTTGTTTAGGTAGTGTATGAATAGGCCTGACTAAATCCTTGTATGGCTTCCTCTATTTCTCTATAAAAAGAAATATGACCAAGAGTGGTTCGAATGTATATCGAACGAATTTCTTTTTTTCTATTTCCCATTATTAGATAGTGGGCATAAATCTCATGATAAGTCCCCAAAGATTCATATTGAACTTCAATCGGAACTTCTCTTGACCCAATGACGCGTTGATCCAGGTTCCATCGTAGCCACAAGGGACTATCTAAACTGATTAGTTTTTGTCTATAAGCTCCCAGTGCATCATAAGAACTAGAAAAATGGGGTTCTTTATCTTTCCTATATTTAAAATTATTATTATTATTGTAATTTACTTTTAGATTTGGGTAGTTTCTGCAACTATTATATCTATTTGCACAAATACCTCGACGCTTTCCAATCGTTAATACATAAAGCCCGATAAGCATGTCTTGGGTTGGTACGCAAATAGGATCCCCAATAGCGGGAGATAAGAGATTCATATGAGAAAACATAAGTAAACGGGCTTCTGCCTGAGCTTCCAAGGATAAAGGTAGATGAACAGCCATTTGATCTCCATCAAAGTCCGCATTGAAACCCTTACACACTAATGGGTGTAAAGAAATAGTACGCCCCTCTACTAAAGTGGGTTGAAAGGCCTGTATGCCTAATCTATGCAGGGTAGGTGCTCTATTTAACAGTACAGGATGTCCCCGCATAACTTCTTGAAGTATTTCCCATACAATGGGTTCTTTTTCCCAAATTTTCCTTTTAGCAATCCTTACATTAGAAGTGGCGCGTTTCGTGATTAAATCGCGAATTACAAATAGCTGAAAAAGCTTTATTGCTATCTCTAGAGGTAATCCACATTGATGTAATGAAAGCGAAGGACCCACAACAATGACAGAACGCCCCGAGTAATCGACCCGTTTCCCAAGCAGAGTCTCGCGAAACCTTCCCTCTTTACCTTCAATTACATCTGAAAGTGATTTGTATACTTTATTGTGACCATCCCTCGTCGGTTGCCCGCGGGACCCACTATCAAGAAGTGTATCCACGGCTTCTTGTACCAATTTTTCCTGGCACATTACTAAATCTGCTGGCGCTAATTCACTTCTTTTTAATAGATAGGCAAGATTGTTGTTCCGACGGATAACTCTCTTATAAAGTTCATTAATGTCTGAAGTCACTACTTTATCTCCAGACCTATAAACAATAGGTCTCAATTCGGGAGGAAGAACCGGTAATAAGCACAAAACCATCCATTCTGGTTCTACATTTGTTTGAATAAAATGTTTCGCCAATTGCATGCGTCTAATCAAAAAAACTTTTCTTATTCGTCTTTTTCTATCTTCCCACTCATCTCCACTATACCCCTCGTCTTCTAATTCCTTCCATTCGACCAAAGAATTCTCTATAATAATTCGCAAATCCAAATCTGCTAATTGTTCTCTAATAGCACCTGCTCCTGTCGCAATTTCCCGATTTCGAAATGTTGCAAAGCCTGGGGTAGAAAAAAAGGGAGAAATGCTGTGGTTACAGGATGCAATTTCCTCTTCGAATAAACCTCGTAATCGTAAAAAAGTGGGTTTTTTAGTGCTGGGCCTAGCAAAAGAGAAATCGCCGTATACTAGGCCCTCCAACTTCTTAAGAGGTTTATCTAAAAGATTCGCGATATAACTAGGAAGACCTTTCAAATACCACACATGAGTCACGGGACATGCGAGTTTGATGTATCCCATTTGATATCTTCGTATCCGAGAATCCACAAATTCGACCCCGCATTTTTGGCAAAATCTTTCGTCTTCGTTTTCAGCTCCGCTCGCTCGAGAATTGCCACAAGCGCAAATCCCGCTTTTTATGGGTCCAAAGATTCTTTCGCAAAACAATCCATCTTTTTCTGGTTTATCGGTTTTATAATGAAAAGTAGAGGGCCTTGTGACTTCGCCAACGACTTCTCCATTAGGTAGGTTTTTGTTAGCCCAAGCCTTTATTTGTTGAGGGGAAACGAGTCCAATTTGAAGTTGTTGATGTTTATATTGGTCAATCATAAAATAGAAATAAGAAAAGAATTTATATTTATTCCGATCAAACTTCCTCCCTATTAACCTGGAAGTTCTTTTCAGATACAAGGAAATGATTCAGTTCTAGAGCCAAAGATCGTAGTTCTCGAACGAGCACTCGAAAAGATTCTGGAGGATCCTCATGATTAGGTATTCTTTTTCCCCAGATCGTAGCATTAAGTATTTCTTGGCGAGCTATAAGATGGTCAGATTTATAAGTAAGTATCTCTTGTAAAATATGAGCAACACCAAATCCTTCTAAAGCCCAAACTTCCATTTCTCCTACTCGTTGTCCCCCTTGCTTGGCTCTTCCTCTAACCGGTTGTTGTGTAACAAGTGAGTAGGGCCCAGTAGAACGCCCATGAATTTTCTCATCAACTTGATGAATTAATTTTAAGATATAGGACTTCCCTATTAGAACAGGTTGCTCAAAGGGGTCGCCTGTTCTTCCATCAAATATTCTGCTTTTTCCCGGGTACTCGGGTTCAAATACCCATGGATTTTTTGTTTCTTTACTGGCTTCATATAATTCTGAAAACACAAGTTTTCTTGAAGCCTCTTGCTCATATCTCTCATCAAAGGGTGCTATTCTATAATGTTTCTTTAGCAGATCCCCCGCTAATCCGAGCGAGCTTTCAAATATTTGTCCCACATTCATTCGGGAGGGTACTCCTAAGGGATTGAAGACCATATCAACGGGTGTTCCATCTTGCAAATAGGGCATATCTTGCCTAGGCAAAATTTTGGAAATGATCCCTTTATTCCCATGTCTTCCGGCTACTTTATCCCCAACTTTGATTTCACGTTTCTGTAAAATATATACACGAACCATTATGTCGAGCGGGTCCCTTTGGATCCATTTCACATCGATAACGCGCCCTCTTCCACCTATAGGTAATTTCAGAGAAGTTTCTTTTGAAGTGGAAACCTCAAGGCCAAATATGGCCCGTAATAATCCAGCTTCCGCGATATAAGATGATTCGCTCGCTATCTGAGGCGTTAATTTACCTACTAAAATATCACCAGTTTCTACCCAGGATCCCAACCTAACAACTCCATTTCTGTCCAAATTGCGGAGTAAATGTTCTTCTAGATGTGGTATTTCTTTAGTGATTTTTTCAGCGGAGCCCTGGCTTGTCGTATCCGTCTGAATTTCATATTTCCGGATGTGAAAAGAGGTATAAATATCTTCATATACCAAACGTTCGCTA
Source organism: Triticum urartu (assembly GCF_056163025.1). Taxonomy (NCBI): domain Eukaryota; kingdom Viridiplantae; phylum Streptophyta; class Magnoliopsida; order Poales; family Poaceae; genus Triticum; species Triticum urartu. The sequence continues at coordinate 15,317 of NW_028260565.1, forward strand.
ATTAGTACTGCGTCTTCAAAATTGTAACCTTCCCATGGCATATAAGCTACTAATACGTTTTTTCCTAAAGCAAGTTCGCCCCCAATTGTAGCAGCTCCTTCTGCTAAAATTTGTCCTTTTTTAATGGATTTACCCCGTGGAACCCGGGGTTTTTGGTGCATACAAGTATTTTTGTTAGAGCGACGGTGGTTAACTAAAGGAATACTTATAGTCTTCCCACTACTTGATAAAAGTATCTTATGACTATCAGTAGAAATGATCTTTCCCTCGCGTTCGGCTATAATGGAAACCCTCGAATCTAGAGCTGTTTGGCGTTCCAATCCAGTTCCAACAATGCATTTCTCGGACCGAGAAAGCGGAACTGCTTGGCGCTGCATATTAGAACTCATTAAAGCCCGATTCGCATCATTGTGCTCAATAAAAGGAATGAGAGAACCCCCAATAGAAAAATATTGGAAAGGAAAAATACTTCTAACATGAATCTGTTCCCATGCAATAGTCAAGAATTCTTGACGGTATCTAGCCGGAACAACCTGTTCTTCCTGAATACCTTGATTCAAGGACAAAGAATTTCCTGCTGCTATCATATAATATTCATCTCTATTTGGTGATAGATAAACCACCTGTCTCTCTTTTTTTTCTTTTGCTTTCTCAGCAGATATTTCATAAAACGGACTCTCTATGGATCCCCACAAGTGATCAATTCTCGCATGAATTGTTAAGGATCCAGTAAGTCCAACATTGATTCCTTCAGACGTGTCAATTGGACAAATACGCCCATAGTGACTCGGATGAATATCTCGGCTCCGAAAACTTGCGGTTCTCCCCGTCAACCCTCCAGGACCTAAACAACTCACTTTTCGCCCATGAACAGTTTGTGTCAATGGATTCGTTTGATCAAAAACTTGAGATAACGGGTATGTGCCAAAAAAGGTCTCATAAGTAGTTATTAATAAAATTGAAGTTGAAGTTGGAGTTACCAAAGTTTGGGGAGTCGGTTTCGATTGACGTATGAATACTCTACGAATAGTTTTTTGAACTGCATGTTGTAAACGACCAAGAGCCAATCCGAATTGATCTTGTAACAGATCCGCAACCGAACGAATACGTTTATTTTTCAAGTGATTCATATCGTCATCGTCAAGTATACCCGTTCCAAATTTCATTCCAATCAAATGATCCGTAGCGGCCAATACATCTCGTGGTAACAAGAATGTATTGTTCTGAGGAATATCAAGATTAAGTCTCCGATTCATATTTCGTCGACCAATCCTTCCTAATTCACATTTTTGTTGAAAAAATTTCTTTTGTAATTCCTCGCATAAGGACTCCGAAAATACCAGGTCCCCACCTACACAAGCAAATTGTTGATAAAACTCCAAAATAGCTTTTTCTTTTGACTCAATCCTCTTCTTCTCTTTAGCATTCGGGAAAGACAAGAAAATTTCAGGGTAGGAAACATTATCCAGAATTTCTCTTAGATTCGAACCCATAGCTGATGATAGAACTAGAATAGATATCTTTTGTTTTCTACTCACGCGAGCCCATATCCTTTCTTTTTTATCAATTGCTAATTCCGATCTCCCCCCCCAATCTGATATTATAGTGCCAGTGTAGATAGAAATTCCCTTATGATCTAATTCCGAGCGGTAGTAAATACCAGGACTTAGCAATATTTGATTGATCACAATTCGGTATATTCCATTTATAATAAAGGTTCCTAAGGAATTCATTATAGGAATGTTTCCGATAGAAATGGTTTGCTTTTGCACATCGAAACCAAAAATTAATCTCGCAGATACATATAATTCGGAAGAATAGGTGAGTGATTCATACACAGCATCTCTTTCTTTTATCGAGGGTTCTAGCAGTTGATATCCTTTCGCAAATAATTGAAATGCAATTTCGTGATCTGGATCTTTAATTGTTGGAAACTTGTCAAGTTCTTCTGCCAAGGCTTGATTAATGAACCTACAAAATCCCTCGAATTGGATCTGACTAAATCCGGGTATTGTGGACATTCCCTCGTTTCCATTCCGGAGCATCTTAATCTTAAGTTTCCTGTTTATCAAAGAAAAATTCCATTATCAGCTCACTCTTCATCAATCCCTATGGATCGATCTAGCAATCATGGAATCTATATTCTGTTTACTGAATCACATGAAATTCTAGGGAACTCCACATACGTATTTCATATATGTATTTCATACATATGAATAGAGACCATTTGGACGAAAGTTCGAGTTTGCCAGGGGTACAAATGAAATGAAAATGAATTGATAAAACATTCCTACAAAAAAAATTCTGCCACTTATACTTTATGTTATGATATTCTAATCAGATTGGATGGCAAAGATTTCTCATTTTATCTCCTTTCTATGAATGTAATAAAGCCGTAATATAATATACTAGAAAGTTTGACTTTACTTCGATTTAGAATAGCGTGCTTACTTTAATTTCTCAAAATAATTTGAGGGTTCTTTTTTATTTCGGATCGGAGTAGTATAATTGCTAGAAAATTCAGTATTTCATTGTGGAATTCTAAAATAAAGTAAGTCCCTTTTTTAAGTACATGCCAATCTAGTTATCCACCTCTCCCCATATCCATGCTTTTCTTTTATCGTAATTTCACTTGGGTACGCCAAGATAGTCAGGTTATACTCTATATCAGAGCAAATTTCCTTTTTTTATTCAAGATATTTAATTTAATACTTTGAAAAATTAAAGCATGATTCCCCATAGAGATATGTACATAAAGGGGATCTTTGGATAATAATGCTGTTCGGACCTAAAGTTTACCTATACACGGATTAAGCATAAAGCCATAATATTTTATTATGCCATTGAAGGGGGGGGAGATAATACCGATTTAAGAGTAGTTCACTACTGCAATAAAAAAAAGAGAATTCTAGTTAACGGTTCCAATTTATTCTGAATTTTGCAGCCTGTGAATAGAAATCCACTTTTTCTTCTTTTTCATCTCAATAGAAAGAAATGGGAAGTTTTATTGTGTTAACAATGTATGTTTTAAGATAGAATCTATCGAGGAGAATAATAGAAACTGGATCAAAAAAAGCAGGAATAGATTTTTTGAAAAAGATTGGAAAAAAGTAAGTAGAATTATATTCAAAATAAAAGGGGCTTTTCGTAAGAAAACGTGGATGAATACTTGCTGTTTTCTAGATTTTTGATCGGATTTTTTGGCGGCATGGCCAAGCGGTAAGGCAGGGGACTGCAAATCCTTTATCCCCAGTTCAAATCTGGGTGCCGCCTGATCAATAAAATACTTAGGTTTTTTTTATAGTGCTGATCGAATTCGATAAATTTTTACTTCGCATAAGTTCGGGCAAGAGAGTAACTGGGCCTGCCGATACTGGGTTTAGAGAAACCATACCATAGTTCTATCCTCAAACTAGGGTTAGGGTTTGTTTTGACGGTAGTGGCCAAAATGGTTATCAATAGGGGTGAGGTAGTGTTTCCTTATTCTTTTATTATATGAATTTGAATTGGTTCTTAATTGAGATTCGATTTGATAATTTTAAAATACGAGGATAAGATGTCAGAAATCTTGGTATCCAAAGAAAGGTCCCTAAGGGGCATTCTTTTTTTTTTTCAATCTAAGATTCAAGAAGGGACTCCACGAAAGAATATCAAGACTTACTAATTATTATACATTTTTTTATCGTACATCTTATGTTACCTACATACACTAAAGTAAGGACTACTTAATTCTAACGAGAATCAGATTAAATAGGTCGATCAAAAATCAATTTAGGAGTTGTATTATGGATAAAATCTCTTCATTCTTTCATAGAATGATACAAAGCAAGGCTGCAGGGTTTAGGTCAAAAATAAACATTAGGTAAGGTAGGTATCCAATAAATATTTATCTATCGATAATTTTATGGTATATTCGGGCGTCCTTTGCTTAAAAAAAAAAAAAAGAGTAACAAAAGGAATAAAAAATCTTCCTATTCCCGCTTCTTCTATTCAGGACATCATTCCCGTACTCTTTCTTTTTTAAGGAAAAAAGGGCTATAGTATCTCGTATTTTTAATGCTCTCTAATTCTACCAGAATTCCTATAAGAATTTGTTAGGAGTAAATTCCTTGAACTGATTGATCCATGGCCTTAGGGCGGAATCCCTTTTTGACTCTGTACCCTTGATTCCACTATGATTATTGATCAATAGTAGAATAATCCCTTCATAGAAATAGGAGACATAATTTAGATGGATATAGTAAGTCTCGCTTGGGCTGCTTTAATGGTAGTCTTTACATTTTCTCTTTCACTAGTAGTATGGGGAAGGAGTGGACTCTAGGGATACTACTAATTGATTAAGTAATCAAATTGTTGTATCAATTCTTTTCTTTAATGGATCATTTTGCATTAATCATTTTGTCAAACGTTATTCTTTAATCTTTTTCTTTAGTTTTGTTTCACTCCTGTAAGAAACTCTTGTATTGTAAGTTGTAATGTAAGAAAGAGCCATTATACCAATTCAGAATTTCTACTAGAAATGACGAATGGTTAAAAAAAGTTCTATACATAAGAAAATTAGACTTTCTTCCACGGAACTATTCACGGCATATCACACATTTTCCATTTCCTTTTACTTTTTACTATAGTCTATTCTTCATATTATTTTTCTTTCCTTCCATGGATTCTTTGGTCAAGAATTGTCTTAGATTTTTTTATTTTGACCTGATTGAAATTAAGTGGATGCAATGAAAAAAGAAATTGAATTAGACTACTTAACTATTTCAATCTACTAATCTATTCTATGTAGATTCAAAGATAATATAATAGAAAGAATCTAAAGTGTCGTAGAAAAAACTATATGTAGTTCTTTCTACCACACTTTAAGATTCCAACCAGATCCTTTCATTTAAGACTTGGATTTTTTTTATTTAATCCCTTTTTAATTTCTTCAATGATTAATTGGAATTCCAATTAATTATTTTGGCTGACTGTTTTTACATAAATAATAAGTAAAAAAGAAGTAGGAACTAGAATGAACAGTGCAGTAGCAATAAATGCGAGAATATTGACTTCCATAACCTCTTTATTTTTTATTTTCACAATAACTCGGGATGTAATCCCATGGAGAGGAAAAAGGGGTATCTTGTAAATTCAAGGGTAGGGCTTGCATTCTGATAATACTGAATCAATTCAATATTATGAATATCGGATCTATCAAATCAATTCATGGATGAGAGTTATATTTCACGGATGAGAGTTATATAGTATAACATAGGAAGATCCTCTATCCACACTAAGACCAAAATGGGTTTTTTGATTGGATTAGGAATTCCCTCTTTTTTAATCCTTTTCTACTTTTTCTTTTCTATATCTCTAACCCACGAGCTTTCTTAATCTTATACTTTCTTAATCTTATACAATTTCCCTTCCTTTTTCTTATAGTTATACATACAATTATGTATGTATTATATGACCAACTTTCACTTTCTATGGGTCACATAGACATCCAAATAAGCAGTAGAAGTGAGATGGGGAAAAGAGGTCTGAAATAAAAAGGGAATACGATTTATGTATGGATTCCGGTAAAATACCGGTACTCTATTCCATAAGAGTGGAATAGGAAATTAAGATGAGGATGGTATCATCATAAAGAAAGATAGAGTAATATAATATCCTAAATTCTACTAATCCACATATCGTATGTGTGTCTTTCTTTATCGATTGGGAGTAGTGAAAAAAAAATTCCTATATGCCCTCCCTCCCTCTTTAATGAGAGATGCAAAATAAAAAAGTGAAGTAAGGGTGCCCTGTGGGTATTTGATCTTGCTCCCTGCCCCTTTTTTTCATGGAAAAAGGAAATATCAATTTCTCCATTCATTGAACCCTAGTTCGGGACTGACGGGGCTCGAACCCGCAGCTTCCGCCTTGACAGGGCGGTGCTCTGACCAATTGAACTACAATCCCCGCGGGGTGTATGGCATACCCATTCTTAAATAGAACCATAAGAAGATTCGATTCGTCTTTCGTACTCTAAGAAATAGACGAATCATATACTACATACCCACATATTATATTATACGTGGGTATAGTGAGAGTGACATAACTAGTATGTCGTGATTTTTTATCACTAAAAATGGATAATAATCCAGCCTTCAATAAGAAAAACTCTTTTGTTTGTAAGAAAGGAATGAGAGAGATATGGATTAGAAAAAAAAATTTCCCTTTTTTCTTTATCTTTTATTTCTATAGATCAGACATTTTATTTTATGGAAGAAAAACAAAAGGATTTAGTTCATACTCACGAAGCCCTAGATTTTTGGTTTGGGCCGAGCTGGATTTGAACCAGCGTAGACATTGTCAACGAATTTACAGTCCGTCCCCATTAACCACTCGGGCATCGACCCAGGAAGAATTTATTCTAGGGTTTTTGCTAATCTATGATTAACCTCCTTTCATAATACTCCCTACCCCCAGGGGAAGTCGAATCCCCGCTGCCTCCTTGAAAGAGAGATGTCCTGAACCACTAGACGATAGGGGCATCACTAGACGATAGGGCCATATACAACCGCTCGTGATTATACTATAATCATAGTATGAGCAGTTTTTTGGAATTGTCAATATACTCGAAAAGTATAAATAGATCCAAAGCAAAGAGTTTTTCCAACTTTTCTGTTATGTTTTCATCTAGGATTTTTTTTAGTTGATCGTTATAGATTAATTCTCCGTGCTTCATTTAGTGTTCATACCAAAAATGCATCCATCCCGCACTAAGTCATAAAATTCTCTAAAAATATAGAGAAAGTTTCAAAAACAAAGAAAAAAAGTGAATCAATTTAGTAGACAAAGTACTCTATCAGATTCGAACCAACGACTTACGTCTTAGCACGAGATTACTCTACCACTAATTTAAAAAGCCCTTTATCGGATTTGAACCGATGACTTATGCCTTACCATGGCATTACTCTACCACTGAGTTAAAAGGGCTTTTTATTTAATTCAAAAATTAGCCACTTGGATTTCCCATTATGGGTCTACTGCATAATGTACATATTATATATATAATATATAGAGATAGAGAGAGAGACATTATGTAGAGATTGTATATGTATATATCGATATCTTGAGAGCTCAAAATAAAATTAATAAAAAAAAACATACCCTACATAACATATCCAACTCTTCTTGGTTCAGGGTTTTCCGTTTCCGAAGACTAGTAAAATAGGCGGATTCTGGAACCCCAAGGATTCAACGGTATATGGATATGGAAAATATAAGATTTCCGATCCTAGCGGGAAAAGGCGGGGAACAGATACCCAATAGGATATAGGATCCTTGGGAGGAACTTTTGGTAATGGCCTTGATCCTCTATGCTATTTTTTATGTGTTCTTAGTTCTATTGAACTTTTTGCATTCTTTTAAACAAGAATCTAATAAACTAGAATTGAGTCAGTGGAAAAAAGGAGAGAGAGGAAAGTGTTAAATGGAGAGAGTCGACTAATCAGAGACTTTTAGGATCTTCTTTACATCAGGTAAATCTGTCGGCCCTGTCCGTTTTTTTCTTTAAGTTACGACTCTTTGCTGCTTACTTCTATCAAGCCATAGGGAAAGTCTATGATGAATTTGGAAAACTCATCTCACTCTTACTCTATGGCTCGGACTTAATGGGGGAAGAAAACATCTTCCATAATTTCTTTTTTGTTCAATTCTGGACAAAAAAGAAAAGGAAAAAAGGAATTTATAGGGACAGTGTTACCCCCTATATCCCCTAGTTTATATTGTAGGAATAATAAAACAATTTAGCAGTCTGACACACTTACGTCCTTGCAAAGTAAATAATTATTATTGTAGTCGTAACCGTAGAATAGGATCCTAATCAAAATAAATACATTTGGTTCAGGCGCTATTAGCATGGTAAGAAAAGATTTTTTTTACAGACCAGAGGGGCTATCTAAATCCTAAAGTAAAGGCGAGCGATCGAAGTAGAAGTACCAACGGCTCAGTGTCATGAACCTTCTCCATCTGATTCAATAAGGGGGAATTAGCCTTCTTGTCAAATGGCTATCCTTGACAAAGGGTACCATTTATACCATAATCTACAATGTAGCGGGTATAGTTTAGTGGTAAAAGTGTGATTCGTTCTATTAATAACTGAATTTGAAATGATATACTTAAGGCATCCTTAAGTTTTTTATTTTTATATTCCGATGAAAACTTTAGTTCTTATAAAGGATTAAATCCTTTTCCTCTCAATAGCATATTGAGGAAGAATATACATTCTGGCGATTTGTATCCAAAGACTAATTTAAATTGCATCCAAAATAAAAATAGGATTATGAGTACAGAGTCGCGAAGCATAATTTTGCATTGGATTAAGTATTCCAATTTTGAAAATATGAGTAAAGGATCTATGGATGAAGATACAAAAAAGTTGATTTCCAATCGTAACTAAATCTTCTTAAAATAAGGAATAAGGAAGCCAAATAGCTAAAAAACGATAGTTTTGGTTTACTAGAACCATCCGCATATTGTTTCAGCTCGGTGGAAACCCAATTCTTTTCCTCAGGATCTCTTGAATGAAATTAGGGAACGAAGTAAGTAGATTAGATGAATTTAGATAGAATTTCTATCTCCTACTCTATAAGGATCATCTAGAAAGCGGAGAGCTTTGGTTCCATTCAAATAGAAAAGCTGACATAGATGTTAAGTGGTGAGAATATCCATAAAGGAGCCGAATGAAATCAAAATTTCATGTTCGGTTTTGAATTAGAGACGTTAAAAATAATCAACCAACGTCGACTATAACCCCTAGCCTTCCAAGCTAACGATGCGGGTTCGATTCCCGCTACCCGCTCCATTCTGTATAAAAGGAGTATTCTATTTGTCTAGACATGTTAGAGGCTTGTATTCAAGCCTTTTTTGTCCACCAGTTTCTGGTACTCCAGAGCGGAGTAGAGCAGTTTGGTAGCTCACGAGGCTCATAACCTTGAGGTCACGGGTTCGATTCCCGTCTCCGCACTTAGCAGTCTGTATAAAAGGACTATTCTATTTCTCTAGATATGTATGGTAGAGGGGCGTATCCAACCCTTTTTTATTCATTAGTTCCCGGCCCTAGAGGGCAAAATTGAGCAGTTTGCGAAGTCACTTGCCTTCAAAAAAAGAAGGCGCAAGGCCTCTCCCTACCCTGCAGAAAATAAAAATGAAACGAAAGGGACAGTCTACCTCTCCCTTCCCTTTAAAAAAAGTTTGCCCGTTGTTTGTCTCAGTTAATACCCAATTTTTGGAGCTCTGTTGGCGAGTTCTATTTCTGCCTCTGGAGCGCCCTCTTTTTTTGAGTGGGATGCAAAGGAAGGGTAAGATAGTAAGGGATACGGCACTAGACTAACACCTAATTAATACTTAATTTAATATAAGTAGTTAAACAGTTAACTAGACTAAACTTTTTATCATAGTACTTTGATAAATTAAGCGGGCGAGCGGCGGGAATCGAACCCGTATCTTCTCCTTGGCAAGGAGATATTTTACCATTGAACTACGCTCGCTACGGTATATATTTTATAGCGTATATCCGCCTGGGTCGACCTTCTATGTCTGGGTCGACCGTTTCATTTCATTTTCTATTATATTAGAGTTTTCCTTTTTTTATTATCTGTCAATGAATATTCTAATGGGAATGGAATTTCATAATACTGAAAGAGAAGAGCTAGCAATTCGGAACGCAAATTGCGTTTTAATACGTCTCACTATTCTAATTTTTTAGAAGAAATGGCCTTTATTATTTCTTTTTTATGGGGTTAATAAATATTAACCAAATTTCATTTAAGAAATGAGAGAATTCAGAATAGCTACGAGAAAGACTAGTCCAATCCATAATGATGTACCGGAAAATACAACATTTTTATTATTTGACCAACCATCAGGAGAAGCAAATACAAGGGGTACACTAATTACTAAGACTGAGGAAGTCGCAATTAATGCAAAAACAGCTAATTGGAAAGCAATAGTCATATTTCTAATCCTCCAAGCTACCATCAAATAAAGTTGACTACATATTTGATCCCTCACTTAAACCAAAATTGTAAAAAAATACAAGAAGTAGGAGGGGTTTAATCATGAATCCATTGATTCTTCTCTTTAATTCAAATTTATTACTTAAACCGCTTTTTTATTTGGATATGGGGGTGAGAAGAGATTATTTACTCTTTATTTCACAAGCGGGTATAGCGGATCCTGTATCCGTGTATACAGTATACAGAGATATATCGAAAAGGAACTTGTATCTGATATCTTTCTAGAGGCTAATAAATCTTTTTATTTTTTATATGGCTATGTTCTATTTGTAGGAGTAAAATAAGGATTAGGCTGTGGAGAGATGGCTGAGTGGTTGATAGCTCCGGTCTTGAAAACCGGTATAGTTCTAGGAACTATCGAGGGTTCGAATCCCTCTCTCTCCTTTTGCTTATTGAATACGTTTGTTTCTTTCATTTTTATTTATTTTTTTTTTCTGTCCCTTATCTTTCTTTCATAAAAAGGAATGAATGGCTCGGCTAGATGGAATAACCGAGCCAGAACAGAAAAAAAGTAGAACAGGTATAAATAAGAAAATCTTAGTTAAGAGGGTTCATGTAAAGAACAGGTTCCAAATCACGATCGATTCCCTTTTCAAAACCTGCTGCAGCAGCTCGGGCTCTTCCTGCATGCCATAAATGGCCCACAAAAAAGAAGAATCCTAGAACAAAATGAGAAGTTGATAACCAACTTCTAGGAGAGACATAATTAACTGCATTGATCTCGGTAGCTACGCCACCCACGGAATTTAAAGAGCCTAAAGGAGCGTGGGTCATATATTCTGCTGAGCGTCGTTCTTGCCAAGGTTGTATGTCTTTTTTCAACCTACTCAAGTCCAAACCGTTGGGGCCCCTTAGAGGTTCTAACCATGGAGCACGAAGGTCCCAAAAACGCATAGTTTCCCCTCCAAAGATAACCTCCCCAGTTGGGGAACGCATTAGATATTTACCTAAACCTGTGGGTCCTTGAGCGGATCCCACATTAGCTCCAAGACGCTGGTCTCTAACTAGAAAAGTAAATGCTTGAGCTTGAGAAGCTTCTGGCCCGGTGGGTCCATAAAACTCACTCGGATAAGCTGTATTATTGAACCATACAAAACAACAAGCGATAAAACCAAAGACAGATAAAGCAGCTAAACTATAAGACAAGTAAGCTTCTCCAGACCATACAAATGCACGGCGAGCCCATGCGAAGGGTTTGGTTAAAATATGCCAAATTCCGCCAAATACACAAATAAAACCCAACCATACATGCCCACCAATTATATCTTCTAAATCATCTACACTAACAATCCACCCTTCTCCACCAAAAGGAGATTTTAGTAAATAACCAAATATAACACTGGGACTAAGGGTCAAATTGGTAATTTTTCTTACATCTCCCCCCCCAGGGGCCCAGGTATCATATACACCGCCAAAATAAAGAGCCTTGAGTACTAGAAGAAAAGCACCTAGACCTAACAAAATTAAGTGAATACCCAAAATTGTAGTCATTTTATTTCTATCTTTCCAGACATAACCAAAGAATGGAAAAGATTCCTCAAGAGTCTCGGGTCCCAGAAGCGCGTGATAAATGCCACCGAAGCCTAAGACTGCGGAGGAAATTAGGTGAAGTACGCCAGATACAAAGTACGGAAAAGTATCTAGAACTTCCCCCCCTGGCCCTACTCCCCAACCTAGAGTAGCTAAGTGTGGAAGTAAAATCAACCCTTGTTCATACATGGGCTTTTCTGGTACGAAATGGGCCACTTCAAATAGGTTCATTGCTCCGGCCCAGAATACGATTAATCCGGCATGAGCTACATGAGCTCCAAGCAGTTTACCGGACAAATTGATAAGTCTGGCATTCCCAGCCCACCAAGCAAAGCCGGTGGTTTCTTGGTCACGACCAGCTAAAACGAAAGTTCCATTAAAGAGCGTTTCCACGTGGTAGAACCTCCTCAGGGAATATAAGATTTTCATGAGGCTGATCCTGAGCTGCCATCCACGCACGAATACCCTCGTTTAAAAGAATATTTTTGGTGTAGAAAGTCTCAAATTCAGGATCTTCCGCTGCACGGATTTCCTGGGAAACAAAGTCATAGGCACGTAAGTTCAGAGCCAAGCCAACTACGCCAATAGCACTCATCCATAAACCGGTGACGGGTACAAATAGCATAAAGAAATGTAACCAACGTTTATTGGAAAAAGCAACACCAAAGATTTGGGACCAAAAGCGGTTAGCAGTGACCATTGAATAAGTTTCTTCAGCTTGAGTTGGGTTAAAAGCACGGAAGGTATTTGCACCATCACCGTCCTCAAATAGAGTGTTTTCTACGGTCGCTCCATGAATAGCGCATAGCAGAGCCGCACCTAATACTCCGGCAACTCCCATCATATGAAATGGGTTCAACGTCCAATTATGAAATCCTTGGAAGAAAAGGATGAATCGAAATATCGCTGCTACGCCAAAACTCGGCGCAAAGAACCAACCAGATTGCCCCAGTGGATAAATAAGGAATACAGAAACAAAAACAGCAATTGGACCAGAGAATGAGATTGCATTATAAGGCCGCAATTGAACAGACCGAGCAAGTTCAAATTGGCGTAACATGAAACCTATTAGTGCAAAAGCCCCGTGGAGAGCTACAAAAGTCCATAGACCGCCTAATTGACACCAACGAGTAAAATCTCCTTGTGCTTCGGGCCCCCATAGTAGCAACAAAGAGTGTGCTAAACTATTGGCAGGGGTAGAAACTGCTGCGGTTAAGAAATTACAACCTTCCAAATAGGAACTAGCCAATCCATGGGTATACCAAGAAGTTACAAAAGTTGTCCCTGTAAACCAACCCCCTAAAGCGAAATAAGCACAAGGAAAGAGCAATAGGCCAGACCATCCTACAAAAACGAAACGGTCCCTTCGTAACCAGTCATCCATAGTATCAAATAGATCATTTTCTTCTTTAGGAATTCTACCAAGGGCTATAGTCATAGTGATCCTCCTATTCAATTACTTCAACCATTTCCGAGCACCTCATATCACTTTCCAAGGCATATGATAGTTTTATTATCTGTGGACGATTTCTTTCTCGTTCAATGCCCTTTTTCAATGGTCTCGAAGAGAGAAATTTCCCATTTTTATCTATGGAGTCACAGTCACAACCGAGGTCGTGGTAAATCCATGAATTTGATTCGATTTGTTTTTCTTATACTATTTATTTGTTTTTCTTATACTATAGAAATAGAAATAAATTGTTTTTCTTATACTATAGAAAGAAATAAACCTTTGAATTCAGCATTATTCCAAGACTCCTATTTCAAAGTCTATCTTTTAAGGGAAAAATGCAAATAAAAGTAACCCTTCTTTTCCCATTCCCTCTCTATTGCATGGGTGGAAGAACTAAAATAATAGAGGATTCTGAAAAAAAAAAATGGACCTTCGAAATCCAATTTTATGTGTAGCGCAAAGGAGTTGCGATTTCTTCTTATTCCTATAGAACATCTAGTAACAAGAATATGAAATCGTAAATAGCGAAAAATTCTTGTCTTGCGCGGTCTAAGTCTAAGGAAATAAAAAAAATTCGCTTATACAATTTCATCTACATCGAATTTATATATCAGAATAGCGGATAGAGGCATCATTAAAGGAGTCAGGTCTACTTACTTTATGCTTCTTTCCAATTTTATGGTGGATTTGATAAGAACCCTTTTTGCTTTCTTGATAAATAATCGACAAAAAAAGCGTTTTTTTTATATAACCTGCTTGTTTTATTATAATTATAACAAGTCCTATATGGAAATGCCCGCTAAAGAGAAAATCTATTTGATTGTCTCTCGGCCAATATCGATTTTTAGAAAGAAAAAACAAGAATTTTCTTCTTTTTTTATTAACATTAAGAAAAAAGAATATAATTAAAATGGAATTGGCAATATAATTTTTATAGACTTTTGAAAGAAAAAAAAGGGGTTTTTTGCAACCGTTATTTCTTATTTCTTGCCTATATCATATCACGGAAACCTTTCGCTTTGGAACGTGGAGAGATGGCTGAGTGGACTAAAGCGGCGGATTGCTAATCCGTTGTACAATTTTTTTGTACCGAGGGTTCGAATCCCTCTCTTTCCGCTCCCTTGGATCATTTGGGACTTTCGAATTGGAAAGAATTCTGACCCCCGGATTTTCTCATAGATAAATGTACGAAACAAATCCAATAAGAAAAAAAAAAACTGAATTTTTACTCCTCGCGTCCAGGATTCCGTCCTGGGTCATTAGATAAGAATCCAAAGATAAAGAGTGAAACAAAGAATATCACTACTGTATAAACAAAAAGTTTGAGAGTAAGCATTACATAATCTCCAAGATTTTTTTTTAAGGAATAGATTACCAGTTTTTCCTTACCACACGGATCCACTAGGATGGTTTTTTTTTATACCTAAAAATGCAAAAAAGAATTCTTGAAAAAAATTGCAAGAATTCTTTTATAATAAGCACTCTTATCAATAGCAAAAATAGGGTTAGGTGGTTAGGTATTGTGTAGGTACCTTTAGGTACCTGCTCAACCTAGGTGCAGGGGAGTAGAAAGGCTGATCCAAATTTATTGCTGTAGCTACCCATTCAATGTAGAAGAATTTAAATTTTAGAATCGAAGGTTCATAATATAAAAATATAAAACTTCTCGGCTTTTACCCATTTTAAAATTTTTTTGGAATGAACACATCATTCAATTTGGCATACAGAGTACTAAAGATTTCATCGAAAACTTACAGCAGCTTGCCAAACAAAGGCTAATAGAAAAAAGAATAGAGGTATAACAGGCATAATATCCACGATTGGATTGAAAATAGCATAAGCTTCGGGTAATTTGGCAAAGAAAAAACTAGTAGGATAAAGAACAGAATTAAAACAGATACAGGTTAAACTAAGTATATTAGGCATAACAAGCATTTCATTCTTGTAGAGTAAATAATTGGATTTTTCTTGAGTTATTTTTTTAAGGGAAAGAAGGAAAAGGCAGATTCAAAATCTTTTTTCTTCGGACTTTCCCAAACACAAAATACCTCCTTGTATTCGCACTCTCAAATGAGAGTGGAATAAATTCGACTTTCATATAATATCTTAATAGAATTCCATGTAATGATCAATGCATTTTTTTGATTCTATATTATCCGCATGTGTAGAATACTAGCAAGAGAATATCCCTCCTTTTTTATGTAATTGAAATGGTATTGACGAATAACAAATAAACATACTAGTGTTTATTAGTGTCGCATAAAACCCGAAATGGGGCGTGGCCAAGTGGTAAGGCAGCGGGTTTTGGTCCCGTTACTCGGAGGTTCGAATCCTTCCGTCCCAGATTGTTTCTGATGAAACAAACGGTGAAATCATATAGTATTCCGTACGAGACAAAAGTTTATTAAAGAGAATAATGATATCTTATTCTTTCTCAGAAAACATAATAAAGTCTTAAGTCCAGTCAAATTGACTATCTTTATTTTCATGAAAAAATGGGATCTATCAAGCACATTCAGGATATGCCTCTACTATAAAATCACTTAGTCATATTTTTTTCTTCCTTTTGGTATTCGAGTTGAAGAAGTACGAGAATTCTATAACTACCAAAAACTTTCAATCTTTTCATTGGAATAGTTTATTTAGTTATTATAGTTAATTGTTTTTGGTACTGAAAAAATATATTACTACTAGAATTCTAATTCTAGTAATTAAATTAATTAAACTTTTTTGGAGGTTGATAGTTTATTTATTGAGGAAGAGTCAATCCTTCTTTTCTCACTTCAAGATTGATCATCTCGAGCCATCCGTTGAGGGTGGAAATTTAAGAATAAATAAGTTTTAAGCAAACTTGTTTAGTCGTCTTTTTCAAACTATGTTTCATTCATATGATAGAATTTTAATATGGGTTTAAATAAATTGGATCTTGGCGGAGGCTTCCCGGATAAATACTTACTTTCTTTTATCCATATTGCTCCATAGATAGCAAGTTTTAATTAGTATAAAAAAACTAAACCAATGACTATTCATGATTCCATCCATATTGGATCAATTCTCTATACCACTTTGCAATGAAAAGAGGAATGTTTGTTATGGTAAAACTTCGTTTAAAACGATGTGGTAGAAAGCAACGTGCGACTTGAAGGACATGATCGATTGTGGATTTTGCTATCCATCATTTTCCATAGTAATGAAAATGCTCTTGGCTCGACATAGCCTGTTCTATTCGTTCCGAACCAAATTTGCGCTGGGTTTAAGTAACATAGTACACGATGGAGCTCGAGAGGACAGAATTTTTTTTATCAAGGGAAAGAATCTAGGGTTAGTGAAAACTAATAAATTAGGCCAACTTTGTCAGTCTATCCTTAATATAGAAATAAATCGAAAGGTTAAAATAAGAAGAAAGTCCAATAAAAGTATATCAGAATCAATCCCTCTTATTAGATTTCTATAGAAGAGATAAATGCTTTATCGAAGGAAATAAGAAAAAAGGGTATGTTGCTACTCTTTTGAAAGAAAAAAATAGGAATTCCCGAAGTAATGTCTAAACCCAAGGATTTCACAAATCAAAGATAAAGGATTCCAGAACAAGTAAACACAATTTTCAATTGTCTCAACAACAGAGTTGGATTAGAATAAGGAATAAAAGTCAATTCGTTCGAAATGAGACAAAGAAAAGAGTTTAAAGACGACTCAAAAATTTTGGAAGGATTTTGCCTTCGAAGTTTGTCAGGCAAAATTAGCCCACTTGAGTCATGAGTATAAATGAAATTTGTTTTTTCTGTAAGGAAATTAATGCACGTCATAGTCTAATTTCTATTATTATCGACAGAAATTCGAATCATTTTCTCGAGCCGTATGAGGAGAAAACCTCATATACGTTTCTAGGGGGGGGCGTTGTTTATCTACATCTATCCCAATAAGCTGTCTATCGAATCGTTGCAATTGATGTTCGATCTCGAAGAGAAGGAAGAGATCTTCAAAAAGTAGGTTTTTATGATCCGATAAAGAATCAAACTTGTTTAAATGTTCCAGCTATTCTCTATTTCCTTGAAAAGGGTGCTCAACCAACAAGAACTGTTTATGATATTTTAAGGAAGGCAGAATTCTTTAAAGAAAAAGAAAGAACTTTGAGTTAATTGAAGAACTAAATGAATCAAAAAATAGGATAGGAGAAGATTATTAGTATTCCTAGTTGTCTAATTATTTAGACACAATTTACCTCTTTTTTAATCCTATTTGGATTTATATTATATCGTGCCAATCCAACATAAGCCCCTATTTTATTTACTTTTTCTATCTAATTTGTTTTCTTACCATTGTATTTCCATTGACAAAGGTCTATTGAACAAATAGAATTTGTAGATAGATGGGTCTCTTTATCCTCACTCCATATTCAATTTTTCCGCCTACACTTCGCTCAAATGATAAGGGTGTTCCTCTTGCATGTATTCTCATACAATATAATATATATTTTTTATAATATATATTTTTTGTTAATAAAAATCGCTAAAAATAAGGAGAATTTGGCCATCGTGATTAGGGTCGCTCTTTTTTTAACTTTACTTTAGTGGAATTTCACCGGACCTGTTCGTTTTGGCATTTGAGTGTTTTTCATGGTCGATAAAAAAAATCTTTTGATGTCTTGCTAGTTCAATGTTTTGACAGAAGCGCGCGGTGTAATTCCATTGATTTTTGGATTTCGATCGTATCTAAGATCCTTTTTTTATCTGGGTTGCTAACTCAATGGTAGAGTACTCGGCTTTTAAGTGCGACTATGATCTTTTACACATTTGGATGAAACAACAAATTCGTCCAGACTCTTGGTAGAGTCTAGAAGACCACGACTGATCCTCAAAGGTAATGAATGGAAAAAATAGCATGTCGTAATAAAATCAATCTTTTTTGAATGGAATCCAAAATTACGATTTTCTGGGTCTAATGAATAAATGGATAGAGCCTGGCTCCAATTCTGGTAAAATAAAAAGCAACGAGCTGAACTTCCTAATTGGAATGATTCCCCGCTCTAATTAGACGTTAAAAATAGATTAGTGCCGGATGCGGGGAAAGGTTGGGTTTTCCTATGAGTGGACCCTTTATTTTTTCTTTTTTTTTTTAGAAATCCTAATTATTCTTGATTATGGATTGAATAAGGGATGTTATGGATTGAATGTGTAAAAGAAGCAGTATATTGATAAAGAGGCTGTATTCCAAAGTCAAAAGAGCGATTGGCCTGCAAAAATAAAAAACTTGTTCTGTTCTTTTTTTTAATTAGAACAAACATAAACTAATTGGGTAGAAAAGGAGCAGAAAAAGATCTGTGGATTAGACTCCCTTTCTTTCCAGGGTTTGTATTAAAAATGCAACACCCTGTTCTGACCATATTGCACTATGTATCATCATTCGATAAACCGAGAAATGCTTCTTCTCTCTGATTCAAGTAGAAATACAAATGGAAAAATTCGAAGGGTATTCAGAAAAACATAAATCTCGTCAACAATACTTTGTCTACCCACTTCTCTTTCAGGAATATATTTATGCATTTGCCCACCATTATGGATTAAATGGTTCTGAACCTGTGGAAATAGTTGTTAGTTGTAATAACAAGAAATTTAGTTCACTACTTGTGAAACGTTTAATTATTCGAATGTATCAGCAGAATTTTTTGGATAACTCGGTTAATCATCCTAACCAAGATCGATTATTGGATTACAAAAATTATTTTTATTCTGAGTTTTATTCTCAGATTCTATCTGAAGGGTTTGCGATCGTTGTGGAAATCCCATTCTCGCTACGGGAATTTTTTTGTCTGAAAGAAAAAGAAATACCAAAGTTTCAGAATTTACGCTCTATTCATTCAATATTTCCCTTTTTAGAAGACAAATTTTTGCATTTGGATTATCTATCACATATAGAAATACCCTATCCTATCCATTTGGAAATCCTGGTTCAACTCCTTCAATACCGTATCCAAGATGTTCCATCTTTGCATTTATTGCGATTCTTTCTCAACTATTATTCGAATTGGAATAGTTTTATTACTTCAATGAAATCCATTTTTTTTTTTCAAAAAGAAAATAAAAGACTATTTCAATTCCTATATAACTCTTATGTATCAGAATATGAATTTTTTTTGTTGTTTCTTCGTAAACAATCTTCTTGCTTACCATTAGCATCTTCTGGAACTTTTCTGGAACGAATCCACTTTTCTAGGAAGATGGAACATTTTGGGATAATGTACCCTGGTTTTTCTCGGAAAACCCTATGGTTCTTTATGGATCCTCTTATGCATTATGTTCGATATCAAGGAAAGGCAATTCTTGCATCAAAAGGCACTTTTTTTTTGAAGAAGAAATGGAAATGCTACCTTATCAATTTCTGGCAATATTATTTCTGTTTTTGGACTCAGCCGCGAAGAATCCATATAAACCAATTAGCAAACTCTTGCTTCGATTTTATGGGGTACCTTTCAAGTGTACAAAAAAGTTCTTTGTTAGTAAGGAATCAAATGCTGGAGAATTCATTTCTAATAGATACTCGAATGAAAAAATTCGATACCATAGTCCCCGCTACTCTCCTCATAGGATACTTATCAAAAGCTCAATTTTGTACTGGATCGGGGCATCCTATTAGTAAACCCATTTGGACAGATTTATCAGATTGGGATATTCTTGATCGATTTGGTCGGATATGTAGAAATCTTTTTCATTATCATAGTGGATCTTCGAAAAAACGGACTTTGTATCGACTAAAGTATATACTTCGACTTTCATGTGCTAGAACTTTAGCTCGTAAACATAAAAGCACGGTACGAACTTTTATGCAACGATTGGGTTCGGCATTTTTAGAAGAATTTTTTATGGAAGAAGAGCAAGTTTTTTCTTTGATGTTCACCAAAACAACTCTTTTTTCTTTCTGTGGATCACACACTGAGCGTATTTGGTATTTGGATATTATACGTATCAATGACCTGGTCAACCCTCTTAATTAATCATTAGACGAAATTAAGAAACAGGAAAGGGTTGATAAATGATCAAGAAAAAACTTTTCTATTTTTCATTCTGAAATGTTCTTTTTATTATAATAAAGAGTAGGTGAATCAACTTACTAATTAAAAAAATTAGTAGAACTTCCTCTTTGGAATAGAAATTGGCTATTTCTACATAGGGAAAGTCGTGTGCAATGAAAAATGCAAGCACGATTTGGGGAGGGATTTTTCTCTATTGTAACAAGGAAGAATTATCTACTCCATCCGACTAGTTCCGGGTTCGAGTCCCGGGCAACCCATATAGAAAAGACCCATCAAAGTTTTTCACTTTGACTCACTTCATTTACAAATACAAAATTATTGGTTTGGTTAATTTAGTTATATGGATAGCTAATCTTTGGGCTGACTTGGTTGACATTGGTATATAGTCTATGTTATACTGTTAAATAACAAGCCTTCTATTATCTATATTCTAGTTAATACGTGTGCTTGGGAGTCCTTGCAATTTGAATAAACCAAGATCTTACCATGACTGCAATTTTAGAGAGACGCGAAAGTACAAGCCTGTGGGGTCGCTTCTGCAACTGGATAACTAGCACTGAAAATCGTCTTTACATCGGATGGTTCGGTGTTTTGATGATCCCTACCTTATTGACCGCAACTTCTGTATTTATTATCGCCTTCATCGCTGCCCCTCCAGTAGATATTGATGGTATTCGTGAGCCTGTTTCTGGTTCTTTACTTTATGGAAACAATATTATCTCTGGTGCTATTATCCCTACTTCTGCGGCGATCGGATTGCACTTTTACCCAATTTGGGAAGCTGCATCTGTTGATGAGTGGTTATACAATGGTGGTCCTTATGAGCTAATTGTTCTACACTTCTTACTTGGTGTAGCTTGTTATATGGGTCGTGAGTGGGAACTTAGTTTCCGTCTGGGTATGCGTCCTTGGATTGCTGTTGCATATTCAGCTCCTGTTGCAGCTGCTACTGCTGTTTTCTTGATTTACCCTATTGGTCAAGGAAGCTTTTCTGATGGTATGCCTTTAGGAATCTCTGGTACTTTCAACTTTATGATTGTATTCCAGGCAGAGCACAACATCCTTATGCATCCATTCCACATGTTAGGTGTAGCTGGTGTATTCGGCGGTTCCCTATTCAGTGCTATGCATGGTTCCTTGGTAACCTCTAGTTTGATCAGGGAAACTACTGAAAATGAATCCGCTAATGAGGGTTACAAATTTGGTCAAGAGGAAGAAACTTATAATATTGTGGCTGCTCATGGTTATTTTGGCCGATTAATCTTCCAATATGCTAGTTTCAACAACTCTCGTTCTTTACACTTCTTCTTGGCTGCTTGGCCTGTAGTAGGAATCTGGTTCACTGCTTTAGGTATTAGTACTATGGCTTTCAACCTAAATGGTTTCAATTTCAACCAATCTGTAGTTGATAGTCAAGGTCGCGTTATTAATACTTGGGCTGATATCATCAACCGTGCTAACCTTGGTATGGAAGTAATGCACGAACGTAATGCTCACAACTTCCCTCTAGACTTAGCTGCTGTTGAAGTTCCATCTATTAATGGATAAGGTTTTTCTGCTAACATATAAGAATTTTTGAAGACAGAAATACCCAATATCTTGTTCTAGCAAGATATTGGGTATTTCTGTCTTTATTTTGAATCTTTTTTTCTTCTTAATCTTTCTATTCAGAATTCAGTTAACGACGAGATTTAGTATCCTTTCTTGCATTTTCATAACTCGTGAAATGCCGAGTAGGCACGAATTCCCCCAATTTGCGACCTACCATAGGATTTGTTATGTAAATAGGTATATGTTCCTTTCCATTATGAATCGCGATTGTATGGCCAACCATTGTGGGTAGAATGCTAGATGCCCGGGACCACGTTACTATTGTTTCTTTCTCCTCCTTCATATTGACCTTTTCTATCTTTGCCAATAAATGATGAGCTACAAAAGGATTCGTTTTTTTTCGTGTCACAGCTGATTACTCCTTTTTTCCTTTTTAAAGAGTGGCATTCTATGTCCAATATCTCGATCGAAGTACGGAGGTCAGAATAAATAGAATAATGATCAATGGAAAAAAGAAAAAAATCCTTTAGCTGGATAAGGGGCGGATGTAGCCAAGTGGATCAAGGCAGTGGATTGTGAATCCACCATGCGCGGGTTCAATTCCCGTCGTTCGCCCATCGCATTATTGCAAATTCCAAAAATGCAATTTTCCATATTCCTAGTTACGTATTTACTTACGGCGACGAAGAATAAAACTATCGCTATATTTTTTCCTTTTCCTAGTTCTTCTTCCAAGCGCAGGATAACCCCAAGGGGTTGTGGGTTTTTTTCTACCAATGGGAGCTTTCCCTTCACCGCCCCCATGGGGGTGGTCCACAGGGTTCATAACTACCCCTCTTACTACGGGGCGTTTACCTAGCCAACACTTAGATCCGGCTCTACCCAAACTTTTTTGGTTCACCCCAACATTACCCACTTGTCCGACTGTTGCTAAGCAGTTTTGGGATACTAAACGGACCTCCCCAGATGGTAATCTTAAAGTGGCCGATTTACCCTCTTTTGCAATGAGTTTCGCTACAGCACCTGCTGCTCTAGCTAATTGCCCACCCCTTCCACGTGTGATTTCTATGTTATGCATGGCCGTGCCTAAGGGCATATCGGTTGAAGTAGATTCTTCTTTTCTCTCAAAAAACCCCTTCCCAAACTGTACAAGCTTCTTCCAAAGCATACGGCTTTCTAGATGTATATGACGATCTCTAGACAGATGGATCTTATATGAATCATATGATGAAGTACCACATGAGTGGATATATAGGAAAGGAATCCAAATCTGCCGAATCGCTCATGTTATGATCTTCTACATCCTAGGTCTCTGCGTTCCGTCATCTGGCTTATGTTCTTCATGTAGCATTCAGATCGAATGACTCTATGAAATTACGTCGATACTTCCACATATTATGGGTAACGTAGGAGACATCCCTATTTTCCCCCGGGGGTCTTAATTACCACTGCTTAGCTTTCAATTTGCCTCTGACCATCAAATTAAATGTGAATAACCCGTCCTCCTCTCTTTGAAACAAGGGGCGCTTCCGGTTCTGTGCGTGCTTCAAACAATTTTGTCTTCTCCATATTACCATATCTCTAGAGCCAATAATTTTCTATGAGGAACTACTGAACTCAATCACTTGCTGCCGTTACTCAACAGTTTTCTGTTGAGGTCTATCCCGTAGAGGTAGTCAAATTGGATCAGTGATCGATTTCTAGGTTTCGTCGTAAACCTAATTGGTTACTTCCAATTACGTAAATCAATAGTTCAAACCGCACTCAAAGGTAGGGCATTTCCCATTGATATAGGAACTTTTGTACCAGAAACAATAGTATCTCCAATTATAGCCCCTCTGGGATGTAAAATATATCTCTTCTCACCATCCCCATAGTGTATGAGACAAATGTATGCATTTCGATTAGGGTCGTATTCTATGGTTACGATTCTACCAGATATGTCTTTTTGATTCCGTCGAAAATCTATTTTACGGTATAGGCGCTTATGACCTCCCCCTCTATGCCTTGCGGTAATGATTCCTCTGGAATTACGACCTTTACCACAACGGTGCCGTCCATGGATCAAATTATTTCGTGGATTGGATTTCACTTGCCTGTCTACGGTTCCCTTGCGTGTGCTCGGGATAGGTGTTTTGTATAAATGTTTCGCCGTATTATTAAGTATTCTCCTTTAGTTTTTTTCTCTATCTAGAAGTGGAATAGAATAACCCGGTTGAAGGGTAATGATCATACGTCTGTAATGCATTGTATGGCCCAGAATAGGTCCTATTCTTCTACCTTTTCCAGGTAGTCGATGGCTATTCACAGCTACCACCTTAACACCAAAGAAGAGTTCGACCCAATGCTTTATTTCTGTCTTAGTGAATCCCGATTCGACATTAAAAGTATATTGATTCTTTCCCAATAAACGAAGACTTTTTTCTGTAAATACTGCGTATTTGATTCCATCCATAAATCGACTTTCCCTCCTATGCTCTGAGTTCCAGTATCGATAAGAATTCGAGTTCTTATTGTTCTTATGTTATGGTATGAATATACCATACCAATTCGTTATGTATGGATGATGGATGAGATTCCATGGATAGAGAGCCAGTTCCAATAGACTTATGGAATGTTCCCGTTCGTGTGCATCCAGCAGGAATTGAACCCGCAAATTTACCAATTATGAGTTGGGCGCTTTAACCATTCAGCCATGGATGCTTAACAGGGATCATCGTACATCGTAAATAACCAATTTTCATATAGAAAGACATATCATAGAAAAATGAAATCGAAAATATTCCGAGATGGCAAATATTCGGAGATGACTATGAAAACACCTCTCTGGATCCTCGAATTGAAAGAGAGATTGAGAGGGATCAAGAATCCTAATTCTCGCTATTTGGAATGGATCCAATTCTATTGAGTCTGACTCATAGTGATCATTTCTCTTTAGCAAAGAATGACCTTGGTTATCAAAGGATTGAACAACCGGGATCCATTTACTTATGATACCTAGTTG
>NW_028260566.1:0-52500 GCF_056163025.1 Triticum urartu
TGAATTTGATTGAGTTTCCCTTACTTGACCAAACAAGTTCCAATTCTGTTATTTCAACTACACCAAATGATCTTTCGAATTGGTCAAGACTCTCCAGTTTATGGCCCCTTCTATACGGTACCAGTTGTTGTTTCATTGAATTTGCTTCATTAATAGGCTCACGATTCGACTTTGATCGTTATGGATTGGTACCAAGATCAAGTCCTAGGCAAGCAGACCTAATTTTAACAGCCGGTACGGTAACAATGAAAATGGCTCCCTCTTTAGTGAGATTATACGAGCAAATGCCTGAACCAAAATACGTCATTGCTATGGGAGCCTGTACTATTACAGGGGGAATGTTCAGTACGGATTCCTATAGTACTGTTCGGGGAGTTGATAAGTTAATTCCTGTGGATGTCTACTTGCCGGGCTGCCCACCTAAACCGGAGGCAGTTATAGATGCCCTAACAAAACTTCGTAAGAAGATATCGCGAGAAATAGTTGAGGATCAAACTCTATCTCAAAATAAAAATAGATGTTTTACTACCAGTCACAAGCTTTATGTTAGGCGCAGTACTCATACAGGAACTTATGAGCAAGAATTGCTCTATCAATCACCATCTACATTAGATATATCTTCTGAAACTTTTTTCAAATCCAAAAGTTCAGTACCTTCCTACAAATTAGTGAATTAGGAGAGGGGCTCTTTTGTGTAGAAAAATAAAAAGCAGGGCAATCTTTCAAACTTGCATCCGAAATGTGAAATATTTATACAAAGAGGGAGAGATGAAGACAATGCAGCAGGGTTGGTTATCTAATTGGCTAGTCAAACATGAGGTGGTTCATAGATCTTTGGGCTTTGATCACCGAGGAATAGAGACTTTACAAATAAAAGCAGGGGATTGGGATTCCATTGCTGTCATTTTATATGTATATGGTTACAATTATTTACGCTCCCAATGTGCTTATGATGTAGCACCCGGTGGATCTTTAGCTAGCGTGTATCATCTTACGAGAATACAATATGGTATAGATAATCCAGAAGAAGTCTGCATAAAAGTCTTTGCCCAAAAGGATAATCCTAGAATTCCGTCTGTCTTCTGGATTTGGAGAAGTGCCGATTTTCAAGAACGCGAATCTTATGATATGGTGGGAATCTCTTATGATAATCATCCGCGCCTTAAACGTATCCTAATGCCTGAAAGTTGGATAGGCTGGCCCTTACGTAAGGATTATATAACCCCCAATTTTTATGAAATACAAGATGCTCATTGAATGATAAGAAATTCATGCTCACTTATACAACACAACTCCAGATTTTATTCAAGTCAAGGAATATTTTTAGGTTCTTTTCCTAGATGAAACGGAATACCTATTTATAATTAATTCCTAATTATACAAAAGCATTCCAGATAGACTGAGCAAAAAAAGGGTTTCATTTGGATTCCCCTATTTTGAAAATCGCATATTAATTTCCTTCATATGAACAGAAAAATAGGATGACTCAAAGAAGTTCTCTACCAGGAACTTTGTACCGCGCACATTACTTAGCACAACTAGGAAAATAAGATAAGATAAAGATAAGCAAGACTAAAAAAATATTCGTCGGAATAGCGGAATACAAAATTAAGAAACGCAAAAAAATAAAGGGGAATCTCACCCCCTTCTTTATCATAAAGAAAAGATATATTTTAAAACTTCTTTAAAAAGAAAAAGAAGTGCCTCTATATTTATATTATAGATTTATCCACTTAGATGAATAAATATTATTAATGAATATGTATCACAATCCATCTCGAGGTATTTGGATCAATACCTATTCGGTGGATCTTTTTTTTTTTTTTCTCTGCCAGGAACCAGATTTGAACTGGTGACACGAGGATTTTCAGTCCTCTGCTCTACCAACTGAGCTATCCTGACCTTTTCTTGTGCATCATCCTAGTAGAGTATTTGTATCTATGTCAATTAAAAGGACTAAAAATTAATTAAAGTATTTCAAATTTTAAATTTGAAAATGGGGGGGGTAGTCCTATGCATTGTGCATGGTTTACTTAAATAAAACTTAAAAATAGAGTGAATAACCAAGATTTCTTGCCGATACTCTAATAAAAAAGAAATCTATTCAATGAATAGGATAAGATCCATTGAGTTCTCTTCGCATTCCTTTGTGAAAGAGTAGAATGAGAAAGCTAATGAATCTTAAACCCATTGCATTGATAAAAAGAAAAAAAAGTGCATTGATAAAAAGAAAAAAAAAAAGAGGATAAATAATAATAATATAGTATAGTTAGGGAATAAAAGAGGATTTGGGGATAGAGGGACTTGAACCCTCACAACTTATAAAGTCGACGGATTTTCCTTTTACTAGAAATTTCATTGTTGTCAGTATTGACATGTAGAATGGGACTCTCTCTTTGTCCTCGTCCGATTAATCCACTTTTTTAAAGATCTCGAAAACTTTGAATTTTAATTGAAGAATTTGATTATTCAATATTCGATTGGAGTGGATTCACAATAATGAAAAAAAAAAATTATGATATGAGTTTTTTATTTCATAATCATTATCATTTCTAATTTCATTTTTAAAAAAGATAAAGAACCTATATTATAATTAGAATATAATATGAGTTCTGTGATTAATCGTTTGCTATGTCAGTATCTATACGTGTTTATTAAATGTATAAGGTATAAAACCCCTCTTTCTCTAATTTAGAACTAGAAGGAATTCCACTAACAACACAACGTAATTAACTCGATTCGTTAGAACAGCTTCCATTGAGTCTCTGCACCTATCCTTTTCCTTTGTATTCTAGTTCGAGAACCCCTTGTTTTCTCAAAACACGGATTTGGCTCAGGATTGCCCTTTTTTAATTCCAGGGTTTCTCTGAATTTGGAAGTTACCACTTAGCAGGTTTCCATACCAAGGCTCAATACAATCAAGTCCGTAGCGTCTACCGATTTCGCCATATCCCCATTTCCCTCTTCTTTGAGACCAGGATTCCTTGTGTAATTTCATCCATCTCTTAGTTTTTTTTTTGAATCATTGAGTTCATCACTCAACGTAGTCTAGCAGTTCAGTTCGACTCTATTTGAGAGACCTCGCTTGCTTATTGCAATTCAGAATTGAATTGATTCTATCCTTGATGTATTTGCAATTCAATCCGAATCAATATATCCAAAAGTTTTTATCTCCCCCACCTCCCGTCTTACTTTTTTATAGTATTCAAAATTATACTATAACGCTTGATATTTATTCTTTTTTTCTAATCAGAATTAGCAATTTTATTTACTCTGACTCTATGTTCCCCTTAGTGAAATATTAATCCTCAAATTATTAACAAATAATAAAGTCTATAATGATCGAATGAAAATACCAATAAATTCTATAATTTTATTTTTTAATATCCTATAGTTAAGCATATCAAGCTAACTTTATCTTTAAGAAGTTTTAGTATTTTTTTATTTTTATAAGTATAACTTCAAATTTAGAACTAGTTAATAGCTAAGATTAATAACTAATATCTGAGATTTTACGGATTTCCTATACTATACCTATTTCTATTTGTTACACTATTTCCGTTATGTAAGCCCACTTAGCTCAGAGGTTAGAGCATCGCATTTGTAATGCGAGGGTCATCGGTTCAAATCCGATAGTCGGCTTTTTTTTCTCTATCGATGTTCTACGA
Organism: Triticum urartu; assembly: GCF_056163025.1. Classification (NCBI taxonomy): domain Eukaryota; kingdom Viridiplantae; phylum Streptophyta; class Magnoliopsida; order Poales; family Poaceae; genus Triticum; species Triticum urartu. Next base: position 3,669 of record NW_028260566.1, read on the forward strand.
ACAAGAATCTCTTTTTTTCCGAATTAAATGGAGAATCCAGGATCTTTTATGTTTTTTACCTTACAATTTTGCTAGATACAAAACAATAAAATAAATAATATATATACAAAAAAAAAAGATTTTGATGAAATTCCATTTTTTGGGGTACTTTAGTTGATTTTACTCTGTTTATCCTGTAGTTTAATTCAGTTTTAATTTCGATGTATTCTGTAATGTAAATACAATGAAATTAATTGTGTAAAATGAAATTTCAATAAAATAAAAAAAGGAGTCTTCATGTCCCGTTATCGAGGACCTCGTTTAAAAAAAATACGCCGTCTGGGAGCTTTACCAGGACTCACTAGAAAAACACCTAAATCCGGAAGTAATCTTAAAAAAAAATTCAATTCTGGGAAAAAGGAGCAATATCGTATTCGTCTTCAAGAAAAACAGAAATTGCGTTTTCATTATGGTCTGACAGAACGACAATTACTTAGATATGTACATATCGCTGGAAAAGCAAAAAGGTCAACAGGCCAGGTTTTACTACAATTACTTGAAATGCGTTTGGATAATATCCTTTTTCGATTGGGTATGGCTTCAACCATTCCTGGGGCCCGCCAATTAGTCAACCATAGACATATTTTAGTTAATGGTCGTATAGTCAATATACCAAGTTTTCGTTGCAAACCCCGAGATATTATTACTACGAAAGATAACCAAAGATCAAAAGGTCTGGTTCAAAATTATATTGCTTCATCGGACCCGGGGAAATTGCCAAAGCATTTGGCGATTGACACGTTGGAATATAAAGGACTAGTAAATAAAATCCTAGATAGGAAGTGGGTCGGTCTCAAAATAAATGAGTTGTTAGTTGTAGAATATTACTCTCGTCAGACTTGAACTTAACGAAAAAAGGAAAGGTTCATAGAATTTTCTTCCCCTTCCCCTTTCCCCGAACTAAATCGCCCTAAGACCATTACCATTAATTTGTATTTTCCCATCAACTAGCTAAAATTGATTAACCCTAGGATTAGGATCCTTTTTTCTTTTTTCCTCTATGTGTATTTTACATACCACAGTAATTTGCTATAGAGAATTTCTAATTTCTATTAAATCAAAATAAGATAATATAAGATATTATATTATTGCTGGAAAAAATTGTTATTTGATTTGATACATTGTGATCCTTAACGTTGATGAATTAAGAAAAACGGAAAGAGAGGGATTCGAACCCTCGGTAAACAAAAGTCTACATAGCAGTTCCAATGCTACGCCTTGAACCGCTCGGCCATCTCTCCTACATAACTTATTATGGAAAATAAACTGAGTGAATAGCGAGTTTTCTTATTCCTGCAGTACAGGTACAACCGCAACCACTCGGGGGTTCCATAGTTCTATTGGAAAAATTCCTTTTGATCTAAGTGGAAGGATACAGGATTTTTTACTAGAAATTGCGCTCGCTATAAAATAAAAGTTTTAATTTGGGTTTTCCCGCAACTAAAGAAAAAGAAAATGGAAGAATTCTTCTTATTGCATAATAAAATAAAGAAACCTTAGAATTCCGTTTGCATAAGATACGCTACACCATACTATCGAAATCAAAAATAGGGTATGAGACAATTAATAACTTTGAAAACACGAAATAGTTGATAACATAAGTTGTTGTTCAGAAATAGGAAAGTGGAATGAAATCCAGTCTTAGTCAAATATTTCATATCTCTTCGTGTCCAAGCAGAAGGAAAAGGATACAATTTGAGCTGAGCGGAAAATCCATATCTCTCTTATCCATTTAAAGCATATGGATTTAGAGTAGAGCATATGGATCAATCTATTTATAATTATAAGAATCGAATGTGTTTGTTTTTATGTTATTTTGTGAAGGAATGAAAACAATTCTATATAGAATGGGTTGGGAATTATGCCTAGATCCCGTGGAAATGGAAATTTCATTGATAAGACCTCCTCAATTGTAGCCAATATTTTATTGCGAATAATTCCGACAACCTCAGGAGAAAAAAAGGCATTTACTTATTATAGAGATGGTGCGATTTGACTCTTTTTTTTGCTTTTTTTTAGCCCTACCTATACCTCAGTCTTACGAAAAAGAGAGGGGGGTTGGCATAGAGAGAACCAAATTTGTAAAGCAAACAAACCCACGCTTCGGGAAGGTGAGGCGAACTAACAATTCCTTCCGTCGTGTATCCTCGATTGATGCGGCTTCAGATACTTCAATTGTAGATTTGAGTATTGAGCGAAAGGTTACACCTACAGGATATGGTATGGTATGGATTACAGGCCAATCCTACTCTATTAGTATCCGTAGGCAGCATAGGGGAGAAAAGCACTACACCTAGAAATAGGAATCAACAAGAGAAAAACTTTGTTAGAAATTACCCCTTTCCTGATCGGTATCAGGGCTGGGAAGAATGGTTGGGATAACAAACAACCATCAGGTTTGTACTTTGGATACCCCTATAACCATCAAAGATCGTTGAAGTAGCTAATTCCTCTAAATAGGAGGCGTTGAGAACAAAGAAATTATTGGAGCTATCGTTTTCCTCTAGCATTAATAGAATTCATTGGTGTTAAGAAAAACCTCTTGTGGGAAGGTTGGCTAGAGATTTCTTGGAAAAATACCAGCCCCTTTCGGTTCATAATGAGACGGGACTAATTCTATTTTGATTCTATAGATTATTTCGCTTAGTACTATTATGTACAGAAGGGAGGAGCCGTATGAGATGAAAACCTCATGTACGGTTTTGGAACGGAGATTTTTTGAATAGAATGAACGACCGTAACGGATGTTGGCTCAATCCGAAGGAAATTATGCGGAAGCTTTGCAAAATTATTATGAAGCTACGCGACTAGAAATCGATCCCTATGATCGAAGTTATATACTCTATAACATAGGCCTTATACACACAAGCAATGGAGAGCATACAAAGGCTTTGGAATATTATTTCCGGGCACTAGAACGAAACCCCTTCTTACCGCAAGCTTTTAATAATATGGCCGTGATCTGTCATTACGTGCGACTATCTCCACTATAGAAAGAAAAAAAAAAAAGAGAGGATCAAATTTTCTAGTAAATACTAGAAAAAAAGGGCTTTCTACATAGGGATCGTAAAAACAACGATTTTTCCCTATCAGCTGTAGGAAGGAAGGACACTTCACGAGAATCAAAAAACGAAGAAAGTATGGCCTATACTACTACTCTATGGATAAAGTTTCTCAAATTGATAGAGAAAGCACCGTAAAGATCAATTAGTGAGCGACTGGGTCGATACAACTAAAAAAAACTGCTTACTTATCCCATGATATGGGGCAAAATTTAGGAATCCGCTTATGTAATAGAGCCGATCCACTAAGGGATTAAGCAGCGGTGTAGTATCAGATCCCAAAGATAGTAAGTTCTTTTTTCTTTCTTATGGAAAAAAGTCTTTTTCAAGGATTCTATAGAGATTTCATATATGAAACCGGGATAGTTACCTCTCAGAAAATTTGAACGAAGGCTCTATATCTATCTATGCTTCATTCTTCTGAAGGTGGGAAAAAAGATCAAACTGATTATTGATAAAAATTAGGGTTTGAAACTTAGGTAATTAATTTCTTCTGCTTAACCCAAGAACAAATTGGATCGATTTTTGATAAATCGAATTCAGTTAAGATAGGGGAAATTCAGATAGCAATTTCTGAGCCGTATGAGGTAGGAAACTCTCAAGTACGGTTCTAAGGGAAGGAACTTCCTATTCCGACCGAGGAGAACAGGCCATTCTACAGGGTGATTCGGAAATTGCGGAAGCTTGGTTTGATCAAGCTGCTGAATATTGGAAACAAGCTATAGCGCTTACTCCGGGAAATTATATTGAAGCACAGAACTGGTTGAAGATTACGAAGCGCTTTGAATTTGAATAAGACCATGCTCCTTCTTTTTCATAAAATGGGTGGTTTGGTTGTTGATCCATTAATCAAATAAATTAGGTCGTAAGATCGAATCAAGAATTTCATTATATCCATTTCTTATACCTTCTATTTTATATGATATTTCATAAGAATAAACCATAGGGATAGGGTCTAGAATAGAAGTAATAAAGTGAATAAAAAGAGGGGGCAATCTAAATATTGCTAATATATTAGGACCATCTTATTAATAATTCTAATGAGTTATCTTGGAATTTAGAATCAAATAAAAAACCCTATATTATGCTCAAGGAAAGTAGATATAGATAGGAGCTTATGCCCTCAAAAAAAATACACTAGTTTCTTAAATTAAAAATAAAAAAGATTTTTTTCTTACGTCGAGAAATATTTGTTTTTCAAGATAAACAATGTCCGTTAGGCACCTAATCTTTATGTCATAATAGACCCGAACACTTGCCTCGGATTGACTTCAATATATAATTGCTCCAGTGAATAACTAAAAAAAAAATAGAAGGATGGTAGATAGTAAAGAAAAGAACTAATCACAATATCTATCTTTCAAAATCTATCTTTCAAAATCTATCTTTCAAAATATATATCTTTCAAAGATTCACTAAAAAGACAGTTGGCGGGTCTCTTTGTATGTCTTGTCCGGAAAGAGGAGGACTTAATGATTATTCGTTCGCCGGAACCAGAAGTAAAAATTGTTGTGGATAGGGATCCTGTAAAAACATCTTTTGAGGAATGGGCCAGACCCGGCCATTTCTCAAGAACACTAGCTAAGGGCCCTGATACTACCACTTGGATCTGGAACCTACATGCTGATGCTCACGATTTCGATAGTCATACTGGTGATTTGGAGGAGATTTCTCGAAAAGTCTTTAGTGCTCATTTCGGGCAACTTTCCATTATCTTTCTTTGGTTGAGTGGCATGTACTTTCATGGCGCCCGTTTTTCCAATTATGAAGCATGGCTAAGTGATCCTACTCACATTGGACCCAGTGCTCAGGTAGTTTGGCCTATAGTAGGGCAAGAAATATTGAATGGTGATGTAGGCGGGGGTTTCCGAGGAATCCAAATAACCTCTGGTTTTTTTCAGCTTTGGCGAGCATCTGGAATAACTAGTGAATTACAACTCTATTGTACTGCAATTGGTGCATTGATTTTTGCAGCGTTAATGCTTTTTGCTGGTTGGTTCCATTATCACAAAGCCGCTCCCAAATTGGCCTGGTTCCAAGATGTAGAATCCATGTTGAATCACCACTTAGCGGGATTATTAGGACTTGGGTCTCTTTCTTGGGCGGGGCACCAAATTCATGTATCTTTACCAATTAACCAATTTCTTGACGCTGGGGTGGATCCTAAAGAGATACCACTTCCTCATGAATTTATCTTGAATCGGGACCTTTTGGCTCAACTTTATCCTAGTTTTGCCGAAGGAGCAACCCCTTTTTTCACTTTAAATTGGTCCAAATACGCAGAATTTCTGACTTTTCGCGGAGGACTAGATCCAGTAACCGGTGGTCTCTGGCTGACCGATATTGCGCACCATCATTTAGCTATTGCTATTCTTTTCCTAATCGCAGGTCATATGTATAGGACCAATTGGGGTATTGGCCATGGACTTAAAGATATTTTGGAGGCTCACAAGGGCCCATTTACAGGACAAGGCCATAAGGGTCTTTATGAAATCTTAACAACGTCATGGCATGCTCAATTATCTCTTAACCTAGCTATGCTAGGCTCTACAACCATTGTTGTAGCTCATCATATGTATTCTATGCCTCCCTATCCATACCTAGCTACTGACTATGGTACACAACTTTCCTTGTTCACACACCACATGTGGATTGGCGGATTTCTAATAGTCGGTGCTGCTGCACATGCAGCAATTTTTATGGTAAGAGACTATGATCCAACTACTCGATACAACGATCTATTAGATCGCGTCCTTAGACACCGCGATGCAATCATATCCCACCTTAACTGGGTATGTATATTTCTAGGTTTTCACAGTTTTGGCTTGTACATTCATAATGATACCATGAGTGCTTTAGGCCGTCCACAAGATATGTTTTCGGATACTGCCATACAATTACAACCTATCTTTGCTCAATGGGTACAAAATATCCATGCTACTGCGCCTGGCGTAACAGCTCCTGGTGCAACAACAAGTACTAGCTTAACGTGGGGAGGCGGCGAGTTAGTAGCAGTAGGTGGCAAAGTGGCTTTGTTACCTATTCCATTAGGAACCGCAGATTTTTTAGTCCATCACATTCATGCATTTACCATACATGTGACTGTATTAATACTTTTGAAAGGTGTTTTATTTGCTCGGAGTTCCCGTTTGATACCCGATAAAGCAAATCTAGGTTTTCGCTTTCCTTGCGATGGGCCTGGCCGAGGGGGAACATGTCAAGTATCCGCCTGGGATCATGTTTTCTTAGGTTTATTCTGGATGTACAATGCAATTTCGGTAGTCATTTTCCATTTCAGTTGGAAAATGCAGTCGGATGTTTGGGGTACTATAAGTGATCAAGGGGTGGTAACTCATATTACAGGGGGAAACTTTGCACAGAGTTCCATTACGATTAATGGGTGGCTTCGAGATTTCTTGTGGGCACAGGCATCGCAAGTCATTCAGTCTTATGGTTCTTCATTATCTGCATATGGTCTTTTTTTCTTAGGTGCTCATTTTGTCTGGGCCTTCAGTTTAATGTTTTTATTCAGCGGCCGTGGTTATTGGCAAGAACTCATTGAATCTATCGTTTGGGCTCATAACAAATTAAAAGTTGCTCCTGCTACTCAGCCTAGAGCCTTGAGCATTATACAAGGACGCGCTGTAGGAGTAACCCATTACCTTCTGGGTGGAATTGCCACGACATGGGCATTCTTCTTAGCGAGAATTATTGCAGTAGGATAGTGGCTAGGAGGATTTGAAAGGCATTATGGAATTAAGATTTCCCAGGTTTAGCCAAGGCTTAGCTCAGGACCCCACTACTCGTCGTATTTGGTTTGGTATTGCTACCGCACATGATTTCGAAAGTCATGATGATATTACTGAAGAACGTCTTTATCAGAACATTTTTGCTTCTCACTTTGGGCAATTAGCAATAATCTTTCTATGGACGTCCGGAAATCTGTTTCATGTAGCTTGGCAAGGAAATTTTGAATCATGGATACAGGATCCTTTACACGTAAGACCTATTGCTCATGCGATTTGGGATCCTCATTTTGGTCAACCCGCTGTGGAAGCCTTTACTCGAGGAGGTGCTGCTGGTCCAGTGAATATTGCTTATTCTGGAGTTTATCAGTGGTGGTATACAATAGGATTACGCACCAATGAGGATCTTTATACTGGAGCTCTTTTTCTATTATTTCTTTCTACGCTGTCCTTAATAGCGGGTTGGTTACATCTACAACCCAAATGGAAACCAAGCCTTTCGTGGTTCAAAAACGCGGAATCTCGTCTCAATCATCATTTGTCAGGACTTTTCGGGGTAAGTTCTTTGGCTTGGACAGGACATTTAGTTCATGTTGCTATTCCCGCATCCAGGGGGGAGTACGTTCGATGGAATAATTTCTTAGATGTATTACCCTATCCCCAGGGGTTGGGACCCCTTTTGACGGGTCAATGGAATCTTTATGCCCAAAACCCTGATTCGAGTAATCATTTATTTGGTACCGCTCAAGGAGCGGGAACTGCCATTCTAACTCTTCTTGGGGGATTCCATCCACAAACACAAAGTTTGTGGCTGACCGATATGGCTCACCATCATTTAGCTATTGCATTTATTTTTCTCATTGCCGGTCACATGTATCGAACTAACTTCGGAATTGGGCACAGTATTAAAGATCTTTTAGAAGCGCATACTCCTCCGGGGGGTCGATTAGGGCGTGGGCATAAGGGCCTTTATGACACAATCAACAATTCGATTCATTTTCAGTTAGGTCTTGCTCTAGCTTCTTTAGGGGTTATTACTTCCTTAGTAGCTCAACATATGTACTCTTTACCTCCTTATGCATTCATAGCACAAGACTTTACTACTCAAGCTGCTTTATATACTCATCACCAATATATTGCAGGGTTCATCATGACAGGGGCTTTTGCTCATGGAGCTATTTTTTTCATTAGGGATTACAATCCGGAACAGAATGAGGATAATGTATTGGCAAGAATGTTAGACCATAAAGAAGCTATCATATCTCATTTAAGTTGGGCTAGCCTCTTTCTAGGATTCCATACCTTGGGCCTTTATGTTCATAACGACGTCATGCTTGCTTTTGGTACTCCAGAAAAGCAAATCTTGATCGAACCTATATTTGCCCAATGGATACAATCTGCTCATGGCAAGACGACATATGGGTTCGATATACTCTTATCTTCAACGAATGGCCCCGCTTTCAATGCGGGTCGAAGCCTATGGTTGCCCGGATGGTTGAATGCTGTTAATGAGAATAGTAATTCGCTTTTCTTAACAATAGGACCTGGGGATTTCTTGGTTCATCATGCTATTGCTCTAGGTTTGCATACAACTACATTGATTTTAGTAAAGGGCGCTTTAGATGCACGCGGTTCCAAATTAATGCCAGATAAAAAGGATTTTGGATATAGTTTTCCTTGTGACGGCCCAGGGCGCGGCGGTACTTGTGATATTTCTGCTTGGGACGCATTTTATTTGGCAGTTTTCTGGATGTTAAATACCATTGGGTGGGTTACTTTTTATTGGCATTGGAAACATATCACATTATGGCAGGGCAACGTTTCACAATTTAATGAATCCTCCACTTATTTGATGGGATGGTTAAGAGATTACCTATGGTTAAACTCTTCACAACTTATCAATGGATATAATCCTTTTGGGATGAATAGTTTATCGGTATGGGCGTGGATGTTCTTATTTGGACATCTTGTTTGGGCTACTGGATTTATGTTCTTAATTTCCTGGCGGGGGTATTGGCAGGAATTAATTGAGACTTTAGCATGGGCTCATGAACGCACACCTTTAGCTAATTTAATTCGCTGGAGAGATAAGCCCGTGGCTCTTTCCATTGTGCAAGCAAGATTGGTTGGATTAGCTCACTTTTCCGTGGGTTATATATTCACTTATGCAGCTTTCTTGATTGCCTCAACATCAGGCAAGTTTGGTTAATTTAGTTTGTTTTTTTGTACTGTATCAGCACCTAGTTCATTACTCTTGATAGAGAGGGAGGATCTGCCTTTTTAGATTTCTTTTTCTATTTATTTTTCCATCTAGGATTAGAACCGTATACTTGGTAATAATAGCAACGACACATTATGGCAAAAAAAAGTTTGATTCAGAGGGAGAAGAAGCGGCAGAAATTAGAACAGAAATATCATTTGATTCGTCAATCTTTAAAAAAAAAGATAAGAAGCAAAGTTTCTCCCTTGAGTTTGAGTGAAAAAACGAAAATGCGAGAAAAATTGCAATCCCTACCGCGTAATAGTGCACCTACACGCCTTCATCGACGTTGTTTTTTGACCGGAAGACCTAGAGCTAACTATCGACATTTTGGGCTATCCGGACACGTACTTCGAGAAATGGTTTATGAATGTTTGTTACCGGGTGCAACAAGATCCAGTTGGTAAGGATAAAATACCCTTTCGTATTTGTATGGATTTCTGGAATTGATAATCATAGAGGAGCCCTCTTTACCATTCTGTATAAATGGACTATTCTATTTGTATAGATATTGGTAGAGGGGCGTATCCAACCCTCTTTTATCCACTAGTTACCCCTCTTTAGTTTAAGAGTATAGAGCAGTTTGGTAGCTCATAAGGCTCATAACCTTGGGGTTGCGGGTTCGATTCCCACTACCGCCTCCATACTCCTTCTTTATGATATATGCATGATATAATATATACATCATGCATTTGTATCTGGATTTTTTGATTTCCTAAAAGAGTTTTGGTCTAACAGTTTTTTCTCGGAAGAAGCAAAAAAATAAAAGAAAGAATAAAATATGAAAGAAAAGCGTCCATTGTCTAATGGATAGGACAGAGGTCTTCTAAACCTTTGGTATAGGTTCAAATCCTATTGGACGCAATCTTATTTCTATCTATTCTTTAAATAACTATACTAAACTAAAAACAAAGAAAACTTTTTTGCATGATTCAAATGAAAAAGCTTTCTCAACGATTCCTATTCTACTAACAAGAGTAGACATGCAAAATTTATTTGTTACTGAAGAGAAAACCGTTCCAGCTGTTCCTGAATAGCTTCCTTCAAAAGGATTTCCGCTTGCTCGGTGAATGTCTTGCTAGAAGATATAATTTCTTGGAATTGAGGTTTAGTATCTTTTAGATGTTTACGTAACTCATCCAGAAATTTATTTACCTGTTCAATTTCTAACGAATCAAGATATCCTCTTGTTCCGGTATAAATAGTAGCTATCTGCTCTTCCACTGGGAGAGGATTTGCCTGGGATTGTTTAAGCAATTCCCTTAATCGTCGACCCCTTGCCAATTGATTCTGACTTGTTTTATCGAGAGCAGAGGCGAATTGTGCAAAGGCTTGTAACTCTGCGAATTGCGCTAGTTCCAATTTTGATTTGCCAGCTACTTGTTTCATGGCTTTAATTTGAGCCGCGGATCCTACTCTGGAAACAGAAATACCCACATTAATAGCGGGTCGAATTCCGGCATTGAATAGATCCGCAGATAAGAATATTTGTCCATCTGTAATGGAGATTACATTAGTAGGAATATAGGCGGAAACGTCTCCAGATTGAGTCTCAACTATTGGTAAAGCGGTCATACTTCCTTCGCCTAAAAGAGAATTTAATTTAGCGGCTCTTTCTAAAAGGCGTGAATGCAAATAAAAAACATCCCCTGGATAAGCCTCACGTCCGGGAGGTCTTCTTAATAGAAGGGACATTTGGCGATAAGCTTGTGCCTGTTTGGAGAGATCATCATAAATTATTAAAGTATGCCGTTCGCGGTACATAAAATACTCAGCCAGGGCTGCTCCCGTATAAGGAGCGAGGTATTGTAATGTAGCAGGTGAATCCGCCATTTCAGCTACTACAATAGTGTATTCCATGGCCCCCTCCTCATGGAAAGTAGTTACTACTTGAGCTACGGAGGATGCTCTTTGACCGATAGCTACATAAACACATATTACACCTTGCCCTTTTTGATTGAGAATTGTATCTGTGGCTACTGCTGTTTTGCCAGTCTGTCTGTCCCCAATAATTAACTCTCGCTGACCGCGCCCTATAGGGATCATCGAATCGATAGCAATAAGCCCTGTTTGAAGAGGTTCGTATACGGAACGCCTGGAAATTATACTTGGAGCAGGAGATTCAATTAAGCGAGATTCGGAAGCTATAATTTCGCCTTTCCCATCAATAGGTTTAGCCAGAGCATTTACAACACGACCCAAGTAAGCCTCACTCACGGGTATCTGAGCAATTCTTCCTGTTGCTTTTACAAAACTTCCCTCTTGTATCATCAACCCATCGCCCATTAATACAATCCCAACATTTTTGGATTCCAAATTCAGAGCAATACCCCTAGTACCTTCTGCAAATTCGACTAATTCACCTGACATTATTTCACCAAGACCTATAATACGAGCAATCCCATCCCCCACTTGAACTACGCGACCTATATTCTCAATCCCTACTTTCCTATTATATTGTTCAATACGTTCGCGGAGAATTTTATGAATTTCGTCGACTCGAAGGGTTGCCATTAGTGTTTCTTGACTCTTTTTTCGGAAGCAAGGGGAAAAATAATGCCTAAATTCTAAACGAAAGTAGAAGTTCAAGGCCTAATTAATTTAATTATTTCTTCCATTCCAGGGACCCGAGAATGCCAATATTAGCACGAATCGTACGGAAATGTAACTCGGTATTCAAACAACTATTCAGAGTTCCTAGAGCTCCTTGTACGGCCTGTTGGAAAACCCGCTGTCGGACCTGATTCATTGCCCTTTGTTTTTCAAAATAAAGGGTTTCGTTTTTAGACTTTTCCAATTGTTCCAAACTAATAGAAGTAGCATTAATCAAATTTGCTTTTTCTCGTTCTATCTCAGAGTATCCATTCATTCGATACTCATCCGCTTCTAGTTCGACTTTCTGTAATCGAATCCGAGCTTTTTCGAGTTGCTCAATGGTCCCTCTACGCAATTCTTCTGAATTTCGAATAGTACTCAAGATCCTCTGTTTTCGATTATCTAATAAATCTTTTAATGAAAGTAGATTATTTTGTAAGTTTACAACTTTTATGATCTCTTCCCGAACCAAACATGAATCTTTCGATTCATTTGGCTCTCACGCTCCTTTTTTTTTTTCTATAGCTATTTCCATATCTTTTTTTTAAGTAATGAGCCTATCCTCTATCTTCTTTTTTATGTTTATATTTCAATATACCGAAACCTATATAAGACTAGATAAATATTAAGAGGACTCTTCCGCCTAGATAAAAATATATCATGGTCAGCAAAGTTGTTTCTTTATTTTTATTTGCCCTCTAGTTAATAATTTCAATTTCATTAAGAAAAACTAACTAAATAAATGGAAAATGAAAATTAATAGAATTCTTTTTTATTTTTTTTTTCTTCAAATCCAAAAAATTTCTCTTTTTTATACATAGGTCGTCGATTCGGCATTGGTTAAAAAAGGGCAGGGTGCCCCCTTTTTTTTCTAGTAAATAGTTCAAACCATTTTATCGATATGAGTGTTCTATATCAGATAAATTTTACATTAGCTATTTCCCGTTTAAATTGGTACTAATACTAATATAGTTGTAGAAAGAGTACCTCTTTTTGCCTGGACTTCAAGCAGTTTAGCTTTAACCGTGTTAATGGTCTCACATTCTTGGTTTATAGAGAATCAAAGTTGATTTACCAATGAGTCGCGAAATGCTATGGTTCTTCCATATGATTTCTGAATTTATTCAGAAGTAATTCGTCGAGATCGTGCACCCTTTTCTTATTTATCCGAAAAATACTAAAAAATATTATAAAGTGCAGCCGGATAGATCCAATCTATTCTTGAAATAGACAACTCGCACACACTCCCTTTCCAAAAAAAATCAAAACACCAACCACTACAGTTAGATTTATTAGATTTGTTGCTAAAATATCGGTATTAAGCCCGAAACTGCCAGCGGATGGCCAGTGAGCTAAAAAAACGAAAGAATGGGTTACATTTTTCATATGCTCTCCTCTTATAGATAGGACGAACAAAGAACAAAGTTTTTCGATCACTTACTTCGCTCGCCCTTTTTTGATCGGTTTTTTTAATGCAAATAGATTCAATCTAGTAATTTCTTTTAGATTAAGTCTTACGTCTTGTTTGACCGGTGAAAGACTTCCTTTGTTGAAATGTTCTGTTCCCAAAATTCCTAAAATAAAAGGAAAAAACTTTCCACTTTCCTAAACTAAGGACGGGAAATAAGAAGGTGAGCATATCTTCTAAATTAATAATACTCAACTCAGCCCTTCCTAGAATGGGGTATTATCTGTCCCGATAAATAGATAATTCCAGGAGTAATAAATAGGAGTAAATTAAATAAAGTATTGATATAATTGGAATTGTGGAAGCAAATACCAATTTACTAAAAAAAGAAAAAAGTATCTAATCGAAATCGAAAGAATTTTTTTTTTAAGATTAAACAAAAGGGTTCGCAAATAAAAGCGCTAGTGCCACAACTAGTCCATAAATTGTTAAAGCTTCCATAAAAGCTAGACTAAGCAATAAAGTACCTCGTATTTTACCTTCTGCTTCTGGCTGTCTCGCAATACCTTCTACAGCTTGTCCTGCAGCAGTACCTTGACCAACTCCAGGTCCAATAGAAGCAAGCCCTACGGCCAATCCAGCAGCAATAACAGAAGCAGCAGCAATTAGTGGATTCATGGTGAGTAGTTCCTCGTGTCAAAAAAAAGAAATGGTTAAGGATACAATCAACCAATAAATTCTTACTTCTAAGCTCTATTGGGGAGAAGTAAAGTAACTAAAAAGTACAAATTGAAATCAAATTGAAATGATAATGTGAATTGTCCGAACTACATAGAAGGGAATTCCATATCCATATATCGGATTAGATAATGAATCTAACCTAGGAATATATAATATAATATCCTATATATATACATTTGTTTCTTCTATTTTGTTTGCATATTTTCTCATTTTCTATTGAATCGGATTCTAAAATCATTGCTTAAAGTGGAAACCTGCATAAAAGAGGACTCCACTTATAGACATTAAGGATATTATAGTATAGATCTAGCCTGACTCCACCCTCCTTAATGCATATATACTTTGAAAATTCCATAATATAGTCTATTCTATTCTCTCTCCTACAACTCTAGGCTATATATTCATACGCATTTCTAACTATTTTTTTGCAACCAAGCAGATTATCTGGAACCATGCATGAATTGAGCTAAGCTGCAAAAAAAAAAAATACTATTTCCAAAAAGAGTCAATTCAATGATGACCCTCCATGGATTCACCTATATAGGCTGCGGCTAATGTTGCAAAAATAAGAGCTTGAATACCGCTTGTAAATAATCCAAGAAACATGACCGGTATAGGGATTACTAAGGGGACTAAAGAAACAAGAACAACAACGACTAATTCATCCGCCAATATATTCCCGAAAAGTCGAAAGCTAAGCGATAATGGTTTTGTGAAATCTTCTAGGATGTTAATTGGTAAAAGGATTGGAGTTGGTTTAATATATTTCTCGAAATAGCTCAATCCTTTTTTGCTAAGACCAGCATAAAAATATGCCGCTGACGTGAGTAAAGCTAAAGCAACAGTAGTATTTATATCATTCGTGGGCGCTGCTAATTCCCCATGGGGTAACTCTATAATTTTCCAAGGTAAAAGAGCACCCGACCAATTCGAAACATAAAAAGGAACATAGTTCCAATAAAGGGAACCCAGGGGACCATATTCTTCTCCAATCTGAGTTTTGCTCAAGTCTCGAATAAACTCAAGGACATATTCAAAAAAAATTCTGACCGTCGGTCGGGATGGTTTGTGGATTCCGAACAGCTATGACAACTGAACCTAGCAAGATAGTAATTACGACCCAAAGAAGTTATGAGTACTTGGGCATGAATTTGGAAACCTCCTATTTGCCAATAGAAGTGTTGGGCCTACTTCTACACCCGATATATCGTTATAACCCCTTGAGTGTTTTATGGAACAAGGTATAATATTCATATTGTCCTCTGATAAAAAATTGAACTTCAAAAAAGGAATTCTTTTGATTCAACCATCTCTTTCTCAACTCAGCAACTTGAAGTATTAATCTTATATTTAGGATACCAAGAAGCACATCAGATCATAATATATATCAATACCCTCTAAATATATCAATATTCCCCTTCCTTTTTTCTATGCAAAAAAAATTCTATGCTAAAAAAAAAGATATAGTAAAGTAAGTGATTCCATAATTTACGCAGTTGCCCAAGAATTCACTATATATTCTTAATCAACGATTTCTTATATAGACGAGAACGGCCCTCACAAATTGAAAATACTAATTTGTTAAGAATCAATCGAATTGAAGTCATAGTGTAGCATCGTTGGCTGGAATCGATATATTCGCGAGATCCGGGTCACAATTTGTATCGACTAAAGAAATAGTAGGAATCCCCAAAATGGCACATTCCCGAAGAGCTATATACTCTTTTTGCTGATCAAGGACGATCACATTGTCTGGCAATCTCGTCATATATTTGATCCCGCCGAGATACCTTTGCAAAGATAGATAATTTTCTCTTCAAGATTGCCACATCTCTTTTTGGGAGATGGTGAATTTTCCCATTTTTTCTTCTGCTCTTAAGTCTCTAAATTGAGAAGTCTAGTTTTCGTAATCGACCAATTCGTTAACATACCACTGAACCACTTTTTATTAACATAATGACAACGAGCCCTTATTGCAGCTGTTGCTACTATAATCTGTTGCTCTTTTTTGGTACCAACAATTAAGAAACTTTTTCCCTGACTTGCTGCATCAAAAACTAAATCACAAGCTTCTGATAAAAAACGAGCCGTTCTAGCGAGATTTATAATATGAGTACCTTTACGCTTTGCCGAAATGTAAGGGGCCATTTTAGGATTCCATTTCTTAATACCATGACCAAAATGAAACTCCTGCTTCTATCATCTCTTTCAAATTAATGTTCCAATATCTTCTTGTCATTTTTTCCACACTTCCTTTTTTTTAATCCTACCATTCCATTACGGAATTAGTTCTTTTTGAAGATTAAGAAAGATCCGAAATAGCTTGAAATAAATAATAATTGTTCCGAGAGAACCTTGTACTAAGATAAGAGTTGGCCATTGATACATGGTATAAACATAACCACCTTAATGAATTAACTGACTTGTTTTACTTATTAAAATAAAAATCTTAAAAATCTAAAATTTGACCTGTTAGTGTTCTAAGTTCAAAAGTCTAGTAAAGTAAAAAATATTTTTATGGGGGTTCTTATGTCTCATAAAAATTGTTTGTTACGTCAGAATCTGAAGTAAAGTAAAAAATATTTTTATGGGGGTTCTTATGTCTCATAAAAATTGTTTGTTACGTCAGAATCTGAAGAAACTAATTCTGTATGGAGAAACAAAAAATCTCTCATTTCCGACGCGAATAGATTTTTTTTTTTTATTTCGAAATAAAGGTTCTTGTCTTGTGGGGAACGATGCACAAATTTTTGGAATCCGGTACCAACAGGTATAATCCCCCCCAGAACTACGTTTTCTTTCAAGCCTTTCAACCAATCAATGCGACCTCGTAGGGCAGCTTTTGCTAAAACTCGAGCAGTTTCTTGAAAACTTGCTTCAGATATGAAACTTTGGGTATTCAGGGAAGCCCTTGTTATTCCCAATAAGATTGCCCGATAATAGATCGATTCATCCAAAGCTCGTCCTGCTCGTTCCGCTCGCAATAGTCCGATTAATTCCCCAGGCGAAAAAACATTAGACATTCCATCTTCGGAAACCCGCACTTTTGATGTTACTTGGCGTATAATAATCTCTATATGTCTATTATGGATCTGTACCCCTTGGGATCGATAAACCTTTTGGATTTTATTAACCAAAGAGATACGACTTTGGGCTATGGTTAGCTCAGCTCCAATCAAGAATCCCCAAGGGACCCCAAGAATTCTTGGTATACGCTCATTCCAATCCTCAATTCTCCTTTCGAGATTCGGGGATAATGAATCAATTGAACGCGCTTCAAAGATTTGTTCCACTTTTGGAAGACCTTGCGTTATGTCACTAGATCTCGATTTTTCATATATAAACGTAACTAACCTATCTCCCTTGTAAAGGATTTCTCCATAATGACCATTAACAGTTGCTCCTGTAGTGGCCAAATAAGGTTTAGCTGCTCTTATAACAAAGGAATTCATATTTACAATGAAAATTTGACCGGATTTTTTTATGTGCGATTTAAATAGACATACATTTTCACAAATAAATTGTCCAAGGTGAATTATTGCCAATGTCTCTTCCCAAGAATCATGATGGACAAAGTGACAATTCAAAAGGAATGGATCCAACATTATGTTACTATCGAAATTAGAAATCCTTTTATTTTCATCTATTAAAGAGTATTTAAGTTCTTGAAGTACTTGGAAGGTTTGTTTTAAATTGTCAACGAACAAATATTTTTTTAACAGGATTTTATTATGCGTTAGTAAATAGTAAGATGAAGAAAAATGCGATATACTAGCTACAATAGCGCCTAAGGGCCCAAAAATTTCTCGAATAGGAATTCTAGGATTCCATTCTTTTATCGCATTGGGATGTTTTGAATTCTTGAATAAACCAATTCGAGAACAGTTGGATGCCGACAAAATCATCAAAGAGTGGTATTCTTTATTTCGATTCAACAAAGTGCCAATAGCTTCTGGATGTTGGCTAAGTGATTCAATCTTCGCCTTGGAATAAAAAGAATTGATATTGGCGCGATCTAACCTATTATGGGGAATCGGTCCTGCACTTGTCCTACCATACCTTTTTCGTGTATACGAAATAGTGGACTTGACTAACTCAATTCTTAGGAAATCGCGAATAAGATCATTTGCTCTTACCTCAACAAGGGAAGCACCAGCCTTTTCTTTTTCTTCTTGTTCCCAATTCACTACTAAGCAAGTTCTAACAAATTGACTATTTGTGTGATAAATTCTTTGAGTTAACTTGCTATTTTCATGAGAAATAAAATTGACAAGTCGAATTTGGAGATTATTTTCTTCTTGCAAGAGATCCTGCGGGAAAAGTGTTGCTAAATTTCTTCCTTCGTCCATTTCATATGCCACTGTAGGGCGAACGGAAACAAAATACTTTTCCTTGCTCTTGAGAATTTTTTTCCGTTGAACATAGACCCAATTTTTCCTTTTTTTTGATTCCTTAGAATCTTTTTTTTGTCTTTCTGGCGGTATCAAACAGCCACCTAATATCTTATCCGCCTCTTCAGGAAAATGAATATCTCCGGAAAATATTTTGAGTTCCGTATGGCTTTTTTTTCTCTTCACTCGGACCAGTCCGCCTAGTCGACTTCTTGTATTTTTTGTGAGTTGTGTATTCACTCCAATAATACTATTGTCAAGTATCTTTAGGGATGAAGATCTCGGCAAGATATGAAGTTCTTGAAGAATGAAAAAAAACCGATCTACTTCTTTTTGGTATTTTAGACTAAATTCTTTTGTTCCTCGATGCTCAATCAAACCCTCTTTTTTTAAGATGGAATCTTCCTCTGGGCTCTCGTATTCGTCCTCTGAATCTTCTTCTGAGTCTTCCTCTAAAGTACCATATTTTTCCTCTGCGCTTTCCCCGGGGCTGCCATATTCGTCTTCTGAGTCTTCCTCTAGAGTTCCATATTCGTCCTCTTGGGTCCTATATTTGCTCTCTGGGCTCCCATATTCCTCTTCTGAGTCTTTCTCTAAAGTCCTATATTCGTTCTCTGGGTTCCCATATTCGTTTTCTGGGCTCCCATATTCGTCTTCTAGGGTTTCATATTCGTATTCGTCTTCTAGGATTCCATATTTAGATTCTTCTAGGGTTTCATATTCATATTCGTCCTCTCGGGTCCTGTATTCGTCTTCTAGGGTCTCATATTCCTCTTCTGAGTCTTCCGCTCGAGTCCTATATTCTTCTTCTAGGGTCCTATATCTAAATTTAACAATTCCTGAACCCTTTTTATCTTTTCTGTATCGGGGATCGTCAAAATAAGCAAAAATAGTATTTCTACGTAAAACACCCATAAGGGGGATTTCAATCGAAATCCCAAAACAGGATATTAGTTCTTTCTCTTGTTCTTGATGATATTGTAATGGAATGACGAACCTATTTCTTCGCTTTTTCGCCAACAAATCTGAATTATCTTGAAAAATAGAAGGATAGATAAAATTCCAATGGCCATTGGACATGATTCGATCCGACGTTGAATAATCAAGAATTTCCCTATCTTTTTTACCATAAGTATTCATTTGATCTTGATCCTTGTGGAGTGAAAAAGACGCTATACTGGATCTGCACATACTTACTGACAATATCCATAAATGGCTTGTTTTTGGTAATCGGCGAAGATTACCATATTGATATTCGGGCGCATGGTAAACATCAGTACTCCAGTGCATTTCGCCGTCTGATTCAGAATAAATATGCTTTTGTACCCTTTCTTTAAAATGTAAAGTGGACGTTCCGGCACGAATCTCCGCAATTACTTGTTCGGATTTTACATATTGATCATTTTGCACTAGAATCAAGCTTTTTGAGGGAATATTCACACTATATAGAATATCTTGACTCTGAATAGTTACATGCAAGTCTATATAACATAGAAAAGCAGGCTGCCCATGACGGGTACGTGTGGGGTGAACCAAATTCTCATTGAATTTTATTTTTCCATTCGAAGGGGATCGTACAAGGTCGGCAGTACCCCCTGTGAATACTCCGCCAGTATGAAAAGTTCTTAATGTTAGTTGAGTCCCTGGCTCCCCAATTGATTGACCTGCAATAATACCTACGGCTTCTCCCAATTCGACCAGATCACTATGAGTAGGACTCCGGCCATAGCATAATTGACAGATCCAAGAAGTGCTTCGGCAAGTAAAGGGGGTTCTAATATATATTGGTTGTGCTCGAAATGGTTGTGCTCGAAAGGCAGTTATGAATCGATTGACTAATCCAATTCCAATATCTTGATTTCGCGCGGCAATGCATCGTGAACCGATATATATATCGTCTGCTAATACACGACCAATTAGTGTTTGGACAAAAAGTTTTTCCGTCATCCCATTTTGAGGACTTACAGAAATACCTCGGATAGTACCACAATCTCTTCTACGCACAATAATATGTTGAACTACTTCAACAAGTCTACGTGTAAGATATCCAGCATCTGCTGTTCGCACAGCAGTATCTACAACCCCTTTGCGGGCTCCATAGCAGGAAATTATATATTCTGTCAAAGAAAGTCCCTCGCGTAAATTGCTTTGAATAGGTAAATCAATCATTTGTCCTTGAGGGTCCGACATTAATCCTCTCATACCTACTAATTGGTGTACTTGAGATGCATTTCCTCTGGCTCCTGAAAAAGACATTAGATAGACTGGATTAGAAGGATCCGTTATCCGAAAATTTGAATTCATTTCTTGTTTCAAATATTCACTTGTCGCATACCATATCTCAACAGATTGGCGTAATTTTTCTACCGCGTGTACAGCCCCATAATAATAGTGTTTCTCCAAAAGAAAACTCTGTTGTTCCGCGTCTTGGACTAACCATCCCTTAGAGGGTATTGTTAAAAGATCCTCGATTCCTAACGAAATCGATGTAGTAGTGGCTTGATGGAAGCCCAGAGTCTTTAGTTGATCCAGTATATGGGATGTATATCCCATTCCAAAATGATCTATTAATCTGCTAATAAGTCGTTTCATACCAGTTCCGTCTATCTCTTTATTATGAAAGACCAGATTGGCCCGTTCCGCCATACATAAGTACCCCCTTTTCGGCTGAGTAGGATTCGACAATTGCTGAGTAGGATTCGACAATGGGCCTGAGTCAGTGATTCGAAAATTTAATTAACTTAATTGCCTCAATCTCAATCTGGATTCGCGTGGCAAATAATGATGATACTAGGGAAATCGGAATGCCCCCCGAAAGGGGAGGGGCATCGCCGAATCTAACTTTCTTGTTTAGGTAGTGTATGAATAGGCCTGACTAAATCCTTGTATGGCTTCCTCTATTTCTCTATAAAAAGAAATATGACCAAGAGTGGTTCGAATGTATATCGAACGAATTTCTTTTTTTCTATTTCCCATTATTAGATAGTGGGCATAAATCTCATGATAAGTCCCCAAAGATTCATATTGAACTTCAATCGGAACTTCTCTTGACCCAATGACGCGTTGATCCAGGTTCCATCGTAGCCACAAGGGACTATCTAAACTGATTAGTTTTTGTCTATAAGCTCCCAGTGCATCATAAGAACTAGAAAAATGGGGTTCTTTATCTTTCCTATATTTAAAATTATTATTATTATTGTAATTTACTTTTAGATTTGGGTAGTTTCTGCAACTATTATATCTATTTGCACAAATACCTCGACGCTTTCCAATCGTTAATACATAAAGCCCGATAAGCATGTCTTGGGTTGGTACGCAAATAGGATCCCCAATAGCGGGAGATAAGAGATTCATATGAGAAAACATAAGTAAACGGGCTTCTGCCTGAGCTTCCAAGGATAAAGGTAGATGAACAGCCATTTGATCTCCATCAAAGTCCGCATTGAAACCCTTACACACTAATGGGTGTAAAGAAATAGTACGCCCCTCTACTAAAGTGGGTTGAAAGGCCTGTATGCCTAATCTATGCAGGGTAGGTGCTCTATTTAACAGTACAGGATGTCCCCGCATAACTTCTTGAAGTATTTCCCATACAATGGGTTCTTTTTCCCAAATTTTCCTTTTAGCAATCCTTACATTAGAAGTGGCGCGTTTCGTGATTAAATCGCGAATTACAAATAGCTGAAAAAGCTTTATTGCTATCTCTAGAGGTAATCCACATTGATGTAATGAAAGCGAAGGACCCACAACAATGACAGAACGCCCCGAGTAATCGACCCGTTTCCCAAGCAGAGTCTCGCGAAACCTTCCCTCTTTACCTTCAATTACATCTGAAAGTGATTTGTATACTTTATTGTGACCATCCCTCGTCGGTTGCCCGCGGGACCCACTATCAAGAAGTGTATCCACGGCTTCTTGTACCAATTTTTCCTGGCACATTACTAAATCTGCTGGCGCTAATTCACTTCTTTTTAATAGATAGGCAAGATTGTTGTTCCGACGGATAACTCTCTTATAAAGTTCATTAATGTCTGAAGTCACTACTTTATCTCCAGACCTATAAACAATAGGTCTCAATTCGGGAGGAAGAACCGGTAATAAGCACAAAACCATCCATTCTGGTTCTACATTTGTTTGAATAAAATGTTTCGCCAATTGCATGCGTCTAATCAAAAAAACTTTTCTTATTCGTCTTTTTCTATCTTCCCACTCATCTCCACTATACCCCTCGTCTTCTAATTCCTTCCATTCGACCAAAGAATTCTCTATAATAATTCGCAAATCCAAATCTGCTAATTGTTCTCTAATAGCACCTGCTCCTGTCGCAATTTCCCGATTTCGAAATGTTGCAAAGCCTGGGGTAGAAAAAAAGGGAGAAATGCTGTGGTTACAGGATGCAATTTCCTCTTCGAATAAACCTCGTAATCGTAAAAAAGTGGGTTTTTTAGTGCTGGGCCTAGCAAAAGAGAAATCGCCGTATACTAGGCCCTCCAACTTCTTAAGAGGTTTATCTAAAAGATTCGCGATATAACTAGGAAGACCTTTCAAATACCACACATGAGTCACGGGACATGCGAGTTTGATGTATCCCATTTGATATCTTCGTATCCGAGAATCCACAAATTCGACCCCGCATTTTTGGCAAAATCTTTCGTCTTCGTTTTCAGCTCCGCTCGCTCGAGAATTGCCACAAGCGCAAATCCCGCTTTTTATGGGTCCAAAGATTCTTTCGCAAAACAATCCATCTTTTTCTGGTTTATCGGTTTTATAATGAAAAGTAGAGGGCCTTGTGACTTCGCCAACGACTTCTCCATTAGGTAGGTTTTTGTTAGCCCAAGCCTTTATTTGTTGAGGGGAAACGAGTCCAATTTGAAGTTGTTGATGTTTATATTGGTCAATCATAAAATAGAAATAAGAAAAGAATTTATATTTATTCCGATCAAACTTCCTCCCTATTAACCTGGAAGTTCTTTTCAGATACAAGGAAATGATTCAGTTCTAGAGCCAAAGATCGTAGTTCTCGAACGAGCACTCGAAAAGATTCTGGAGGATCCTCATGATTAGGTATTCTTTTTCCCCAGATCGTAGCATTAAGTATTTCTTGGCGAGCTATAAGATGGTCAGATTTATAAGTAAGTATCTCTTGTAAAATATGAGCAACACCAAATCCTTCTAAAGCCCAAACTTCCATTTCTCCTACTCGTTGTCCCCCTTGCTTGGCTCTTCCTCTAACCGGTTGTTGTGTAACAAGTGAGTAGGGCCCAGTAGAACGCCCATGAATTTTCTCATCAACTTGATGAATTAATTTTAAGATATAGGACTTCCCTATTAGAACAGGTTGCTCAAAGGGGTCGCCTGTTCTTCCATCAAATATTCTGCTTTTTCCCGGGTACTCGGGTTCAAATACCCATGGATTTTTTGTTTCTTTACTGGCTTCATATAATTCTGAAAACACAAGTTTTCTTGAAGCCTCTTGCTCATATCTCTCATCAAAGGGTGCTATTCTATAATGTTTCTTTAGCAGATCCCCCGCTAATCCGAGCGAGCTTTCAAATATTTGTCCCACATTCATTCGGGAGGGTACTCCTAAGGGATTGAAGACCATATCAACGGGTGTTCCATCTTGCAAATAGGGCATATCTTGCCTAGGCAAAATTTTGGAAATGATCCCTTTATTCCCATGTCTTCCGGCTACTTTATCCCCAACTTTGATTTCACGTTTCTGTAAAATATATACACGAACCATTATGTCGAGCGGGTCCCTTTGGATCCATTTCACATCGATAACGCGCCCTCTTCCACCTATAGGTAATTTCAGAGAAGTTTCTTTTGAAGTGGAAACCTCAAGGCCAAATATGGCCCGTAATAATCCAGCTTCCGCGATATAAGATGATTCGCTCGCTATCTGAGGCGTTAATTTACCTACTAAAATATCACCAGTTTCTACCCAGGATCCCAACCTAACAACTCCATTTCTGTCCAAATTGCGGAGTAAATGTTCTTCTAGATGTGGTATTTCTTTAGTGATTTTTTCAGCGGAGCCCTGGCTTGTCGTATCCGTCTGAATTTCATATTTCCGGATGTGAAAAGAGGTATAAATATCTTCATATACCAAACGTTCGCTAATTAGTACTGCGTCTTCAAAATTGTAACCTTCCCATGGCATATAAGCTACTAATACGTTTTTTCCTAAAGCAAGTTCGCCCCCAATTGTAGCAGCTCCTTCTGCTAAAATTTGTCCTTTTTTAATGGATTTACCCCGTGGAACCCGGGGTTTTTGGTGCATACAAGTATTTTTGTTAGAGCGACGGTGGTTAACTAAAGGAATACTTATAGTCTTCCCACTACTTGATAAAAGTATCTTATGACTATCAGTAGAAATGATCTTTCCCTCGCGTTCGGCTATAATGGAAACCCTCGAATCTAGAGCTGTTTGGCGTTCCAATCCAGTTCCAACAATGCATTTCTCGGACCGAGAAAGCGGAACTGCTTGGCGCTGCATATTAGAACTCATTAAAGCCCGATTCGCATCATTGTGCTCAATAAAAGGAATGAGAGAACCCCCAATAGAAAAATATTGGAAAGGAAAAATACTTCTAACATGAATCTGTTCCCATGCAATAGTCAAGAATTCTTGACGGTATCTAGCCGGAACAACCTGTTCTTCCTGAATACCTTGATTCAAGGACAAAGAATTTCCTGCTGCTATCATATAATATTCATCTCTATTTGGTGATAGATAAACCACCTGTCTCTCTTTTTTTTCTTTTGCTTTCTCAGCAGATATTTCATAAAACGGACTCTCTATGGATCCCCACAAGTGATCAATTCTCGCATGAATTGTTAAGGATCCAGTAAGTCCAACATTGATTCCTTCAGACGTGTCAATTGGACAAATACGCCCATAGTGACTCGGATGAATATCTCGGCTCCGAAAACTTGCGGTTCTCCCCGTCAACCCTCCAGGACCTAAACAACTCACTTTTCGCCCATGAACAGTTTGTGTCAATGGATTCGTTTGATCAAAAACTTGAGATAACGGGTATGTGCCAAAAAAGGTCTCATAAGTAGTTATTAATAAAATTGAAGTTGAAGTTGGAGTTACCAAAGTTTGGGGAGTCGGTTTCGATTGACGTATGAATACTCTACGAATAGTTTTTTGAACTGCATGTTGTAAACGACCAAGAGCCAATCCGAATTGATCTTGTAACAGATCCGCAACCGAACGAATACGTTTATTTTTCAAGTGATTCATATCGTCATCGTCAAGTATACCCGTTCCAAATTTCATTCCAATCAAATGATCCGTAGCGGCCAATACATCTCGTGGTAACAAGAATGTATTGTTCTGAGGAATATCAAGATTAAGTCTCCGATTCATATTTCGTCGACCAATCCTTCCTAATTCACATTTTTGTTGAAAAAATTTCTTTTGTAATTCCTCGCATAAGGACTCCGAAAATACCAGGTCCCCACCTACACAAGCAAATTGTTGATAAAACTCCAAAATAGCTTTTTCTTTTGACTCAATCCTCTTCTTCTCTTTAGCATTCGGGAAAGACAAGAAAATTTCAGGGTAGGAAACATTATCCAGAATTTCTCTTAGATTCGAACCCATAGCTGATGATAGAACTAGAATAGATATCTTTTGTTTTCTACTCACGCGAGCCCATATCCTTTCTTTTTTATCAATTGCTAATTCCGATCTCCCCCCCCAATCTGATATTATAGTGCCAGTGTAGATAGAAATTCCCTTATGATCTAATTCCGAGCGGTAGTAAATACCAGGACTTAGCAATATTTGATTGATCACAATTCGGTATATTCCATTTATAATAAAGGTTCCTAAGGAATTCATTATAGGAATGTTTCCGATAGAAATGGTTTGCTTTTGCACATCGAAACCAAAAATTAATCTCGCAGATACATATAATTCGGAAGAATAGGTGAGTGATTCATACACAGCATCTCTTTCTTTTATCGAGGGTTCTAGCAGTTGATATCCTTTCGCAAATAATTGAAATGCAATTTCGTGATCTGGATCTTTAATTGTTGGAAACTTGTCAAGTTCTTCTGCCAAGGCTTGATTAATGAACCTACAAAATCCCTCGAATTGGATCTGACTAAATCCGGGTATTGTGGACATTCCCTCGTTTCCATTCCGGAGCATCTTAATCTTAAGTTTCCTGTTTATCAAAGAAAAATTCCATTATCAGCTCACTCTTCATCAATCCCTATGGATCGATCTAGCAATCATGGAATCTATATTCTGTTTACTGAATCACATGAAATTCTAGGGAACTCCACATACGTATTTCATATATGTATTTCATACATATGAATAGAGACCATTTGGACGAAAGTTCGAGTTTGCCAGGGGTACAAATGAAATGAAAATGAATTGATAAAACATTCCTACAAAAAAAATTCTGCCACTTATACTTTATGTTATGATATTCTAATCAGATTGGATGGCAAAGATTTCTCATTTTATCTCCTTTCTATGAATGTAATAAAGCCGTAATATAATATACTAGAAAGTTTGACTTTACTTCGATTTAGAATAGCGTGCTTACTTTAATTTCTCAAAATAATTTGAGGGTTCTTTTTTATTTCGGATCGGAGTAGTATAATTGCTAGAAAATTCAGTATTTCATTGTGGAATTCTAAAATAAAGTAAGTCCCTTTTTTAAGTACATGCCAATCTAGTTATCCACCTCTCCCCATATCCATGCTTTTCTTTTATCGTAATTTCACTTGGGTACGCCAAGATAGTCAGGTTATACTCTATATCAGAGCAAATTTCCTTTTTTTATTCAAGATATTTAATTTAATACTTTGAAAAATTAAAGCATGATTCCCCATAGAGATATGTACATAAAGGGGATCTTTGGATAATAATGCTGTTCGGACCTAAAGTTTACCTATACACGGATTAAGCATAAAGCCATAATATTTTATTATGCCATTGAAGGGGGGGGAGATAATACCGATTTAAGAGTAGTTCACTACTGCAATAAAAAAAAGAGAATTCTAGTTAACGGTTCCAATTTATTCTGAATTTTGCAGCCTGTGAATAGAAATCCACTTTTTCTTCTTTTTCATCTCAATAGAAAGAAATGGGAAGTTTTATTGTGTTAACAATGTATGTTTTAAGATAGAATCTATCGAGGAGAATAATAGAAACTGGATCAAAAAAAGCAGGAATAGATTTTTTGAAAAAGATTGGAAAAAAGTAAGTAGAATTATATTCAAAATAAAAGGGGCTTTTCGTAAGAAAACGTGGATGAATACTTGCTGTTTTCTAGATTTTTGATCGGATTTTTTGGCGGCATGGCCAAGCGGTAAGGCAGGGGACTGCAAATCCTTTATCCCCAGTTCAAATCTGGGTGCCGCCTGATCAATAAAATACTTAGGTTTTTTTTATAGTGCTGATCGAATTCGATAAATTTTTACTTCGCATAAGTTCGGGCAAGAGAGTAACTGGGCCTGCCGATACTGGGTTTAGAGAAACCATACCATAGTTCTATCCTCAAACTAGGGTTAGGGTTTGTTTTGACGGTAGTGGCCAAAATGGTTATCAATAGGGGTGAGGTAGTGTTTCCTTATTCTTTTATTATATGAATTTGAATTGGTTCTTAATTGAGATTCGATTTGATAATTTTAAAATACGAGGATAAGATGTCAGAAATCTTGGTATCCAAAGAAAGGTCCCTAAGGGGCATTCTTTTTTTTTTTCAATCTAAGATTCAAGAAGGGACTCCACGAAAGAATATCAAGACTTACTAATTATTATACATTTTTTTATCGTACATCTTATGTTACCTACATACACTAAAGTAAGGACTACTTAATTCTAACGAGAATCAGATTAAATAGGTCGATCAAAAATCAATTTAGGAGTTGTATTATGGATAAAATCTCTTCATTCTTTCATAGAATGATACAAAGCAAGGCTGCAGGGTTTAGGTCAAAAATAAACATTAGGTAAGGTAGGTATCCAATAAATATTTATCTATCGATAATTTTATGGTATATTCGGGCGTCCTTTGCTTAAAAAAAAAAAAAAGAGTAACAAAAGGAATAAAAAATCTTCCTATTCCCGCTTCTTCTATTCAGGACATCATTCCCGTACTCTTTCTTTTTTAAGGAAAAAAGGGCTATAGTATCTCGTATTTTTAATGCTCTCTAATTCTACCAGAATTCCTATAAGAATTTGTTAGGAGTAAATTCCTTGAACTGATTGATCCATGGCCTTAGGGCGGAATCCCTTTTTGACTCTGTACCCTTGATTCCACTATGATTATTGATCAATAGTAGAATAATCCCTTCATAGAAATAGGAGACATAATTTAGATGGATATAGTAAGTCTCGCTTGGGCTGCTTTAATGGTAGTCTTTACATTTTCTCTTTCACTAGTAGTATGGGGAAGGAGTGGACTCTAGGGATACTACTAATTGATTAAGTAATCAAATTGTTGTATCAATTCTTTTCTTTAATGGATCATTTTGCATTAATCATTTTGTCAAACGTTATTCTTTAATCTTTTTCTTTAGTTTTGTTTCACTCCTGTAAGAAACTCTTGTATTGTAAGTTGTAATGTAAGAAAGAGCCATTATACCAATTCAGAATTTCTACTAGAAATGACGAATGGTTAAAAAAAGTTCTATACATAAGAAAATTAGACTTTCTTCCACGGAACTATTCACGGCATATCACACATTTTCCATTTCCTTTTACTTTTTACTATAGTCTATTCTTCATATTATTTTTCTTTCCTTCCATGGATTCTTTGGTCAAGAATTGTCTTAGATTTTTTTATTTTGACCTGATTGAAATTAAGTGGATGCAATGAAAAAAGAAATTGAATTAGACTACTTAACTATTTCAATCTACTAATCTATTCTATGTAGATTCAAAGATAATATAATAGAAAGAATCTAAAGTGTCGTAGAAAAAACTATATGTAGTTCTTTCTACCACACTTTAAGATTCCAACCAGATCCTTTCATTTAAGACTTGGATTTTTTTTATTTAATCCCTTTTTAATTTCTTCAATGATTAATTGGAATTCCAATTAATTATTTTGGCTGACTGTTTTTACATAAATAATAAGTAAAAAAGAAGTAGGAACTAGAATGAACAGTGCAGTAGCAATAAATGCGAGAATATTGACTTCCATAACCTCTTTATTTTTTATTTTCACAATAACTCGGGATGTAATCCCATGGAGAGGAAAAAGGGGTATCTTGTAAATTCAAGGGTAGGGCTTGCATTCTGATAATACTGAATCAATTCAATATTATGAATATCGGATCTATCAAATCAATTCATGGATGAGAGTTATATTTCACGGATGAGAGTTATATAGTATAACATAGGAAGATCCTCTATCCACACTAAGACCAAAATGGGTTTTTTGATTGGATTAGGAATTCCCTCTTTTTTAATCCTTTTCTACTTTTTCTTTTCTATATCTCTAACCCACGAGCTTTCTTAATCTTATACTTTCTTAATCTTATACAATTTCCCTTCCTTTTTCTTATAGTTATACATACAATTATGTATGTATTATATGACCAACTTTCACTTTCTATGGGTCACATAGACATCCAAATAAGCAGTAGAAGTGAGATGGGGAAAAGAGGTCTGAAATAAAAAGGGAATACGATTTATGTATGGATTCCGGTAAAATACCGGTACTCTATTCCATAAGAGTGGAATAGGAAATTAAGATGAGGATGGTATCATCATAAAGAAAGATAGAGTAATATAATATCCTAAATTCTACTAATCCACATATCGTATGTGTGTCTTTCTTTATCGATTGGGAGTAGTGAAAAAAAAATTCCTATATGCCCTCCCTCCCTCTTTAATGAGAGATGCAAAATAAAAAAGTGAAGTAAGGGTGCCCTGTGGGTATTTGATCTTGCTCCCTGCCCCTTTTTTTCATGGAAAAAGGAAATATCAATTTCTCCATTCATTGAACCCTAGTTCGGGACTGACGGGGCTCGAACCCGCAGCTTCCGCCTTGACAGGGCGGTGCTCTGACCAATTGAACTACAATCCCCGCGGGGTGTATGGCATACCCATTCTTAAATAGAACCATAAGAAGATTCGATTCGTCTTTCGTACTCTAAGAAATAGACGAATCATATACTACATACCCACATATTATATTATACGTGGGTATAGTGAGAGTGACATAACTAGTATGTCGTGATTTTTTATCACTAAAAATGGATAATAATCCAGCCTTCAATAAGAAAAACTCTTTTGTTTGTAAGAAAGGAATGAGAGAGATATGGATTAGAAAAAAAAATTTCCCTTTTTTCTTTATCTTTTATTTCTATAGATCAGACATTTTATTTTATGGAAGAAAAACAAAAGGATTTAGTTCATACTCACGAAGCCCTAGATTTTTGGTTTGGGCCGAGCTGGATTTGAACCAGCGTAGACATTGTCAACGAATTTACAGTCCGTCCCCATTAACCACTCGGGCATCGACCCAGGAAGAATTTATTCTAGGGTTTTTGCTAATCTATGATTAACCTCCTTTCATAATACTCCCTACCCCCAGGGGAAGTCGAATCCCCGCTGCCTCCTTGAAAGAGAGATGTCCTGAACCACTAGACGATAGGGGCATCACTAGACGATAGGGCCATATACAACCGCTCGTGATTATACTATAATCATAGTATGAGCAGTTTTTTGGAATTGTCAATATACTCGAAAAGTATAAATAGATCCAAAGCAAAGAGTTTTTCCAACTTTTCTGTTATGTTTTCATCTAGGATTTTTTTTAGTTGATCGTTATAGATTAATTCTCCGTGCTTCATTTAGTGTTCATACCAAAAATGCATCCATCCCGCACTAAGTCATAAAATTCTCTAAAAATATAGAGAAAGTTTCAAAAACAAAGAAAAAAAGTGAATCAATTTAGTAGAAAAGTACTCTATCAGATTCGAACCAACGACTTACGTCTTAGCACGAGATTACTCTACCACTAATTTAAAAAGCCCTTTATCGGATTTGAACCGATGACTTATGCCTTACCATGGCATTACTCTACCACTGAGTTAAAAGGGCTTTTTATTTAATTCAAAAATTAGCCACTTGGATTTCCCATTATGGGTCTACTGCATAATGTACATATTATATATATAATATATAGAGATAGAGAGAGAGACATTATGTAGAGATTGTATATGTATATATCGATATCTTGAGAGCTCAAAATAAAATTAATAAAAAAAAACATACCCTACATAACATATCCAACTCTTCTTGGTTCAGGGTTTTCCGTTTCCGAAGACTAGTAAAATAGGCGGATTCTGGAACCCCAAGGATTCAACGGTATATGGATATGGAAAATATAAGATTTCCGATCCTAGCGGGAAAAGGCGGGGAACAGATACCCAATAGGATATAGGATCCTTGGGAGGAACTTTTGGTAATGGCCTTGATCCTCTATGCTATTTTTTATGTGTTCTTAGTTCTATTGAACTTTTTGCATTCTTTTAAACAAGAATCTAATAAACTAGAATTGAGTCAGTGGAAAAAAGGAGAGAGAGGAAAGTGTTAAATGGAGAGAGTCGACTAATCAGAGACTTTTAGGATCTTCTTTACATCAGGTAAATCTGTCGGCCCTGTCCGTTTTTTTCTTTAAGTTACGACTCTTTGCTGCTTACTTCTATCAAGCCATAGGGAAAGTCTATGATGAATTTGGAAAACTCATCTCACTCTTACTCTATGGCTCGGACTTAATGGGGGAAGAAAACATCTTCCATAATTTCTTTTTTGTTCAATTCTGGACAAAAAAGAAAAGGAAAAAAGGAATTTATAGGGACAGTGTTACCCCCTATATCCCCTAGTTTATATTGTAGGAATAATAAAACAATTTAGCAGTCTGACACACTTACGTCCTTGCAAAGTAAATAATTATTATTGTAGTCGTAACCGTAGAATAGGATCCTAATCAAAATAAATACATTTGGTTCAGGCGCTATTAGCATGGTAAGAAAAGATTTTTTTTACAGACCAGAGGGGCTATCTAAATCCTAAAGTAAAGGCGAGCGATCGAAGTAGAAGTACCAACGGCTCAGTGTCATGAACCTTCTCCATCTGATTCAATAAGGGGGAATTAGCCTTCTTGTCAAATGGCTATCCTTGACAAAGGGTACCATTTATACCATAATCTACAATGTAGCGGGTATAGTTTAGTGGTAAAAGTGTGATTCGTTCTATTAATAACTGAATTTGAAATGATATACTTAAGGCATCCTTAAGTTTTTTATTTTTATATTCCGATGAAAACTTTAGTTCTTATAAAGGATTAAATCCTTTTCCTCTCAATAGCATATTGAGGAAGAATATACATTCTGGCGATTTGTATCCAAAGACTAATTTAAATTGCATCCAAAATAAAAATAGGATTATGAGTACAGAGTCGCGAAGCATAATTTTGCATTGGATTAAGTATTCCAATTTTGAAAATATGAGTAAAGGATCTATGGATGAAGATACAAAAAAGTTGATTTCCAATCGTAACTAAATCTTCTTAAAATAAGGAATAAGGAAGCCAAATAGCTAAAAAACGATAGTTTTGGTTTACTAGAACCATCCGCATATTGTTTCAGCTCGGTGGAAACCCAATTCTTTTCCTCAGGATCTCTTGAATGAAATTAGGGAACGAAGTAAGTAGATTAGATGAATTTAGATAGAATTTCTATCTCCTACTCTATAAGGATCATCTAGAAAGCGGAGAGCTTTGGTTCCATTCAAATAGAAAAGCTGACATAGATGTTAAGTGGTGAGAATATCCATAAAGGAGCCGAATGAAATCAAAATTTCATGTTCGGTTTTGAATTAGAGACGTTAAAAATAATCAACCAACGTCGACTATAACCCCTAGCCTTCCAAGCTAACGATGCGGGTTCGATTCCCGCTACCCGCTCCATTCTGTATAAAAGGAGTATTCTATTTGTCTAGACATGTTAGAGGCTTGTATTCAAGCCTTTTTTGTCCACCAGTTTCTGGTACTCCAGAGCGGAGTAGAGCAGTTTGGTAGCTCACGAGGCTCATAACCTTGAGGTCACGGGTTCGATTCCCGTCTCCGCACTTAGCAGTCTGTATAAAAGGACTATTCTATTTCTCTAGATATGTATGGTAGAGGGGCGTATCCAACCCTTTTTTATTCATTAGTTCCCGGCCCTAGAGGGCAAAATTGAGCAGTTTGCGAAGTCACTTGCCTTCAAAAAAAGAAGGCGCAAGGCCTCTCCCTACCCTGCAGAAAATAAAAATGAAACGAAAGGGACAGTCTACCTCTCCCTTCCCTTTAAAAAAAGTTTGCCCGTTGTTTGTCTCAGTTAATACCCAATTTTTGGAGCTCTGTTGGCGAGTTCTATTTCTGCCTCTGGAGCGCCCTCTTTTTTTGAGTGGGATGCAAAGGAAGGGTAAGATAGTAAGGGATACGGCACTAGACTAACACCTAATTAATACTTAATTTAATATAAGTAGTTAAACAGTTAACTAGACTAAACTTTTTATCATAGTACTTTGATAAATTAAGCGGGCGAGCGGCGGGAATCGAACCCGTATCTTCTCCTTGGCAAGGAGATATTTTACCATTGAACTACGCTCGCTACGGTATATTTTATAGCGTATATCCGCCTGGGTCGACCTTCTATGTCTGGGTCGACCGTTTCATTTCATTTTCTATTATATTAGAGTTTTCCTTTTTTTATTATCTGTCAATGAATATTCTAATGGGAATGGAATTTCATAATACTGAAAGAGAAGAGCTAGCAATTCGGAACGCAAATTGCGTTTTAATACGTCTCACTATTCTAATTTTTTAGAAGAAATGGCCTTTATTATTTCTTTTTTATGGGGTTAATAAATATTAACCAAATTTCATTTAAGAAATGAGAGAATTCAGAATAGCTACGAGAAAGACTAGTCCAATCCATAATGATGTACCGGAAAATACAACATTTTTATTATTTGACCAACCATCAGGAGAAGCAAATACAAGGGGTACACTAATTACTAAGACTGAGGAAGTCGCAATTAATGCAAAAACAGCTAATTGGAAAGCAATAGTCATATTTCTAATCCTCCAAGCTACCATCAAATAAAGTTGACTACATATTTGATCCCTCACTTAAACCAAAATTGTAAAAAAATACAAGAAGTAGGAGGGGTTTAATCATGAATCCATTGATTCTTCTCTTTAATTCAAATTTATTACTTAAACCGCTTTTTTATTTGGATATGGGGGTGAGAAGAGATTATTTACTCTTTATTTCACAAGCGGGTATAGCGGATCCTGTATCCGTGTATACAGTATACAGAGATATATCGAAAAGGAACTTGTATCTGATATCTTTCTAGAGGCTAATAAATCTTTTTATTTTTTATATGGCTATGTTCTATTTGTAGGAGTAAAATAAGGATTAGGCTGTGGAGAGATGGCTGAGTGGTTGATAGCTCCGGTCTTGAAAACCGGTATAGTTCTAGGAACTATCGAGGGTTCGAATCCCTCTCTCTCCTTTTGCTTATTGAATACGTTTGTTTCTTTCATTTTTATTTATTTTTTTTTTCTGTCCCTTATCTTTCTTTCATAAAAAGGAATGAATGGCTCGGCTAGATGGAATAACCGAGCCAGAACAGAAAAAAAGTAGAACAGGTATAAATAAGAAAATCTTAGTTAAGAGGGTTCATGTAAAGAACAGGTTCCAAATCACGATCGATTCCCTTTTCAAAACCTGCTGCAGCAGCTCGGGCTCTTCCTGCATGCCATAAATGGCCCACAAAAAAGAAGAATCCTAGAACAAAATGAGAAGTTGATAACCAACTTCTAGGAGAGACATAATTAACTGCATTGATCTCGGTAGCTACGCCACCCACGGAATTTAAAGAGCCTAAAGGAGCGTGGGTCATATATTCTGCTGAGCGTCGTTCTTGCCAAGGTTGTATGTCTTTTTTCAACCTACTCAAGTCCAAACCGTTGGGGCCCCTTAGAGGTTCTAACCATGGAGCACGAAGGTCCCAAAAACGCATAGTTTCCCCTCCAAAGATAACCTCCCCAGTTGGGGAACGCATTAGATATTTACCTAAACCTGTGGGTCCTTGAGCGGATCCCACATTAGCTCCAAGACGCTGGTCTCTAACTAGAAAAGTAAATGCTTGAGCTTGAGAAGCTTCTGGCCCGGTGGGTCCATAAAACTCACTCGGATAAGCTGTATTATTGAACCATACAAAACAACAAGCGATAAAACCAAAGACAGATAAAGCAGCTAAACTATAAGACAAGTAAGCTTCTCCAGACCATACAAATGCACGGCGAGCCCATGCGAAGGGTTTGGTTAAAATATGCCAAATTCCGCCAAATACACAAATAAAACCCAACCATACATGCCCACCAATTATATCTTCTAAATCATCTACACTAACAATCCACCCTTCTCCACCAAAAGGAGATTTTAGTAAATAACCAAATATAACACTGGGACTAAGGGTCAAATTGGTAATTTTTCTTACATCTCCCCCCCCAGGGGCCCAGGTATCATATACACCGCCAAAATAAAGAGCCTTGAGTACTAGAAGAAAAGCACCTAGACCTAACAAAATTAAGTGAATACCCAAAATTGTAGTCATTTTATTTCTATCTTTCCAGACATAACCAAAGAATGGAAAAGATTCCTCAAGAGTCTCGGGTCCCAGAAGCGCGTGATAAATGCCACCGAAGCCTAAGACTGCGGAGGAAATTAGGTGAAGTACGCCAGATACAAAGTACGGAAAAGTATCTAGAACTTCCCCCCCTGGCCCTACTCCCCAACCTAGAGTAGCTAAGTGTGGAAGTAAAATCAACCCTTGTTCATACATGGGCTTTTCTGGTACGAAATGGGCCACTTCAAATAGGTTCATTGCTCCGGCCCAGAATACGATTAATCCGGCATGAGCTACATGAGCTCCAAGCAGTTTACCGGACAAATTGATAAGTCTGGCATTCCCAGCCCACCAAGCAAAGCCGGTGGTTTCTTGGTCACGACCAGCTAAAACGAAAGTTCCATTAAAGAGCGTTTCCACGTGGTAGAACCTCCTCAGGGAATATAAGATTTTCATGAGGCTGATCCTGAGCTGCCATCCACGCACGAATACCCTCGTTTAAAAGAATATTTTTGGTGTAGAAAGTCTCAAATTCAGGATCTTCCGCTGCACGGATTTCCTGGGAAACAAAGTCATAGGCACGTAAGTTCAGAGCCAAGCCAACTACGCCAATAGCACTCATCCATAAACCGGTGACGGGTACAAATAGCATAAAGAAATGTAACCAACGTTTATTGGAAAAAGCAACACCAAAGATTTGGGACCAAAAGCGGTTAGCAGTGACCATTGAATAAGTTTCTTCAGCTTGAGTTGGGTTAAAAGCACGGAAGGTATTTGCACCATCACCGTCCTCAAATAGAGTGTTTTCTACGGTCGCTCCATGAATAGCGCATAGCAGAGCCGCACCTAATACTCCGGCAACTCCCATCATATGAAATGGGTTCAACGTCCAATTATGAAATCCTTGGAAGAAAAGGATGAATCGAAATATCGCTGCTACGCCAAAACTCGGCGCAAAGAACCAACCAGATTGCCCCAGTGGATAAATAAGGAATACAGAAACAAAAACAGCAATTGGACCAGAGAATGAGATTGCATTATAAGGCCGCAATTGAACAGACCGAGCAAGTTCAAATTGGCGTAACATGAAACCTATTAGTGCAAAAGCCCCGTGGAGAGCTACAAAAGTCCATAGACCGCCTAATTGACACCAACGAGTAAAATCTCCTTGTGCTTCGGGCCCCCATAGTAGCAACAAAGAGTGTGCTAAACTATTGGCAGGGGTAGAAACTGCTGCGGTTAAGAAATTACAACCTTCCAAATAGGAACTAGCCAATCCATGGGTATACCAAGAAGTTACAAAAGTTGTCCCTGTAAACCAACCCCCTAAAGCGAAATAAGCACAAGGAAAGAGCAATAGGCCAGACCATCCTACAAAAACGAAACGGTCCCTTCGTAACCAGTCATCCATAGTATCAAATAGATCATTTTCTTCTTTAGGAATTCTACCAAGGGCTATAGTCATAGTGATCCTCCTATTCAATTACTTCAACCATTTCCGAGCACCTCATATCACTTTCCAAGGCATATGATAGTTTTATTATCTGTGGACGATTTCTTTCTCGTTCAATGCCCTTTTTCAATGGTCTCGAAGAGAGAAATTTCCCATTTTTATCTATGGAGTCACAGTCACAACCGAGGTCGTGGTAAATCCATGAATTTGATTCGATTTGTTTTTCTTATACTATTTATTTGTTTTTCTTATACTATAGAAATAGAAATAAATTGTTTTTCTTATACTATAGAAAGAAATAAACCTTTGAATTCAGCATTATTCCAAGACTCCTATTTCAAAGTCTATCTTTTAAGGGAAAAATGCAAATAAAAGTAACCCTTCTTTTCCCATTCCCTCTCTATTGCATGGGTGGAAGAACTAAAATAATAGAGGATTCTGAAAAAAAAAAATGGACCTTCGAAATCCAATTTTATGTGTAGCGCAAAGGAGTTGCGATTTCTTCTTATTCCTATAGAACATCTAGTAACAAGAATATGAAATCGTAAATAGCGAAAAATTCTTGTCTTGCGCGGTCTAAGTCTAAGGAAATAAAAAAAATTCGCTTATACAATTTCATCTACATCGAATTTATATATCAGAATAGCGGATAGAGGCATCATTAAAGGAGTCAGGTCTACTTACTTTATGCTTCTTTCCAATTTTATGGTGGATTTGATAAGAACCCTTTTTGCTTTCTTGATAAATAATCGACAAAAAAAGCGTTTTTTTTATATAACCTGCTTGTTTTATTATAATTATAACAAGTCCTATATGGAAATGCCCGCTAAAGAGAAAATCTATTTGATTGTCTCTCGGCCAATATCGATTTTTAGAAAGAAAAAACAAGAATTTTCTTCTTTTTTTATTAACATTAAGAAAAAAGAATATAATTAAAATGGAATTGGCAATATAATTTTTATAGACTTTTGAAAGAAAAAAAAGGGGTTTTTTGCAACCGTTATTTCTTATTTCTTGCCTATATCATATCACGGAAACCTTTCGCTTTGGAACGTGGAGAGATGGCTGAGTGGACTAAAGCGGCGGATTGCTAATCCGTTGTACAATTTTTTTGTACCGAGGGTTCGAATCCCTCTCTTTCCGCTCCCTTGGATCATTTGGGACTTTCGAATTGGAAAGAATTCTGACCCCCGGATTTTCTCATAGATAAATGTACGAAACAAATCCAATAAGAAAAAAAAAAACTGAATTTTTACTCCTCGCGTCCAGGATTCCGTCCTGGGTCATTAGATAAGAATCCAAAGATAAAGAGTGAAACAAAGAATATCACTACTGTATAAACAAAAAGTTTGAGAGTAAGCATTACATAATCTCCAAGATTTTTTTTTAAGGAATAGATTACCAGTTTTTCCTTACCACACGGATCCACTAGGATGGTTTTTTTTTATACCTAAAAATGCAAAAAAGAATTCTTGAAAAAAATTGCAAGAATTCTTTTATAATAAGCACTCTTATCAATAGCAAAAATAGGGTTAGGTGGTTAGGTATTGTGTAGGTACCTTTAGGTACCTGCTCAACCTAGGTGCAGGGGAGTAGAAAGGCTGATCCAAATTTATTGCTGTAGCTACCCATTCAATGTAGAAGAATTTAAATTTTAGAATCGAAGGTTCATAATATAAAAATATAAAACTTCTCGGCTTTTACCCATTTTAAAATTTTTTTGGAATGAACACATCATTCAATTTGGCATACAGAGTACTAAAGATTTCATCGAAAACTTACAGCAGCTTGCCAAACAAAGGCTAATAGAAAAAAGAATAGAGGTATAACAGGCATAATATCCACGATTGGATTGAAAATAGCATAAGCTTCGGGTAATTTGGCAAAGAAAAAACTAGTAGGATAAAGAACAGAATTAAAACAGATACAGGTTAAACTAAGTATATTAGGCATAACAAGCATTTCATTCTTGTAGAGTAAATAATTGGATTTTTCTTGAGTTATTTTTTTAAGGGAAAGAAGGAAAAGGCAGATTCAAAATCTTTTTTCTTCGGACTTTCCCAAACACAAAATACCTCCTTGTATTCGCACTCTCAAATGAGAGTGGAATAAATTCGACTTTCATATAATATCTTAATAGAATTCCATGTAATGATCAATGCATTTTTTTGATTCTATATTATCCGCATGTGTAGAATACTAGCAAGAGAATATCCCTCCTTTTTTATGTAATTGAAATGGTATTGACGAATAACAAATAAACATACTAGTGTTTATTAGTGTCGCATAAAACCCGAAATGGGGCGTGGCCAAGTGGTAAGGCAGCGGGTTTTGGTCCCGTTACTCGGAGGTTCGAATCCTTCCGTCCCAGATTGTTTCTGATGAAACAAACGGTGAAATCATATAGTATTCCGTACGAGACAAAAGTTTATTAAAGAGAATAATGATATCTTATTCTTTCTCAGAAAACATAATAAAGTCTTAAGTCCAGTCAAATTGACTATCTTTATTTTCATGAAAAAATGGGATCTATCAAGCACATTCAGGATATGCCTCTACTATAAAATCACTTAGTCATATTTTTTTCTTCCTTTTGGTATTCGAGTTGAAGAAGTACGAGAATTCTATAACTACCAAAAACTTTCAATCTTTTCATTGGAATAGTTTATTTAGTTATTATAGTTAATTGTTTTTGGTACTGAAAAAATATATTACTACTAGAATTCTAATTCTAGTAATTAAATTAATTAAACTTTTTTGGAGGTTGATAGTTTATTTATTGAGGAAGAGTCAATCCTTCTTTTCTCACTTCAAGATTGATCATCTCGAGCCATCCGTTGAGGGTGGAAATTTAAGAATAAATAAGTTTTAAGCAAACTTGTTTAGTCGTCTTTTTCAAACTATGTTTCATTCATATGATAGAATTTTAATATGGGTTTAAATAAATTGGATCTTGGCGGAGGCTTCCCGGATAAATACTTACTTTCTTTTATCCATATTGCTCCATAGATAGCAAGTTTTAATTAGTATAAAAAAACTAAACCAATGACTATTCATGATTCCATCCATATTGGATCAATTCTCTATACCACTTTGCAATGAAAAGAGGAATGTTTGTTATGGTAAAACTTCGTTTAAAACGATGTGGTAGAAAGCAACGTGCGACTTGAAGGACATGATCGATTGTGGATTTTGCTATCCATCATTTTCCATAGTAATGAAAATGCTCTTGGCTCGACATAGCCTGTTCTATTCGTTCCGAACCAAATTTGCGCTGGGTTTAAGTAACATAGTACACGATGGAGCTCGAGAGGACAGAATTTTTTTTATCAAGGGAAAGAATCTAGGGTTAGTGAAAACTAATAAATTAGGCCAACTTTGTCAGTCTATCCTTAATATAGAAATAAATCGAAAGGTTAAAATAAGAAGAAAGTCCAATAAAAGTATATCAGAATCAATCCCTCTTATTAGATTTCTATAGAAGAGATAAATGCTTTATCGAAGGAAATAAGAAAAAAGGGTATGTTGCTACTCTTTTGAAAGAAAAAAATAGGAATTCCCGAAGTAATGTCTAAACCCAAGGATTTCACAAATCAAAGATAAAGGATTCCAGAACAAGTAAACACAATTTTCAATTGTCTCAACAACAGAGTTGGATTAGAATAAGGAATAAAAGTCAATTCGTTCGAAATGAGACAAAGAAAAGAGTTTAAAGACGACTCAAAAATTTTGGAAGGATTTTGCCTTCGAAGTTTGTCAGGCAAAATTAGCCCACTTGAGTCATGAGTATAAATGAAATTTGTTTTTTCTGTAAGGAAATTAATGCACGTCATAGTCTAATTTCTATTATTATCGACAGAAATTCGAATCATTTTCTCGAGCCGTATGAGGAGAAAACCTCATATACGTTTCTAGGGGGGGGCGTTGTTTATCTACATCTATCCCAATAAGCTGTCTATCGAATCGTTGCAATTGATGTTCGATCTCGAAGAGAAGGAAGAGATCTTCAAAAAGTAGGTTTTTATGATCCGATAAAGAATCAAACTTGTTTAAATGTTCCAGCTATTCTCTATTTCCTTGAAAAGGGTGCTCAACCAACAAGAACTGTTTATGATATTTTAAGGAAGGCAGAATTCTTTAAAGAAAAAGAAAGAACTTTGAGTTAATTGAAGAACTAAATGAATCAAAAAATAGGATAGGAGAAGATTATTAGTATTCCTAGTTGTCTAATTATTTAGACACAATTTACCTCTTTTTTAATCCTATTTGGATTTATATTATATCGTGCCAATCCAACATAAGCCCCTATTTTATTTACTTTTTCTATCTAATTTGTTTTCTTACCATTGTATTTCCATTGACAAAGGTCTATTGAACAAATAGAATTTGTAGATAGATGGGTCTCTTTATCCTCACTCCATATTCAATTTTTCCGCCTACACTTCGCTCAAATGATAAGGGTGTTCCTCTTGCATGTATTCTCATACAATATAATATATATTTTTTATAATATATATTTTTTGTTAATAAAAATCGCTAAAAATAAGGAGAATTTGGCCATCGTGATTAGGGTCGCTCTTTTTTTAACTTTACTTTAGTGGAATTTCACCGGACCTGTTCGTTTTGGCATTTGAGTGTTTTTCATGGTCGATAAAAAAAATCTTTTGATGTCTTGCTAGTTCAATGTTTTGACAGAAGCGCGCGGTGTAATTCCATTGATTTTTGGATTTCGATCGTATCTAAGATCCTTTTTTTATCTGGGTTGCTAACTCAATGGTAGAGTACTCGGCTTTTAAGTGCGACTATGATCTTTTACACATTTGGATGAAACAACAAATTCGTCCAGACTCTTGGTAGAGTCTAGAAGACCACGACTGATCCTCAAAGGTAATGAATGGAAAAAATAGCATGTCGTAATAAAATCAATCTTTTTTGAATGGAATCCAAAATTACGATTTTCTGGGTCTAATGAATAAATGGATAGAGCCTGGCTCCAATTCTGGTAAAATAAAAAGCAACGAGCTGAACTTCCTAATTGGAATGATTCCCCGCTCTAATTAGACGTTAAAAATAGATTAGTGCCGGATGCGGGGAAAGGTTGGGTTTTCCTATGAGTGGACCCTTTATTTTTTCTTTTTTTTTTTAGAAATCCTAATTATTCTTGATTATGGATTGAATAAGGGATGTTATGGATTGAATGTGTAAAAGAAGCAGTATATTGATAAAGAGGCTGTATTCCAAAGTCAAAAGAGCGATTGGCCTGCAAAAATAAAAAACTTGTTCTGTTCTTTTTTTTTAATTAGAACAAACATAAACTAATTGGGTAGAAAAGGAGCAGAAAAAGATCTGTGGATTAGACTCCCTTTCTTTCCAGGGTTTGTATTAAAAATGCAACACCCTGTTCTGACCATATTGCACTATGTATCATCATTCGATAAACCGAGAAATGCTTCTTCTCTCTGATTCAAGTAGAAATACAAATGGAAAAATTCGAAGGGTATTCAGAAAAACATAAATCTCGTCAACAATACTTTGTCTACCCACTTCTCTTTCAGGAATATATTTATGCATTTGCCCACCATTATGGATTAAATGGTTCTGAACCTGTGGAAATAGTTGTTAGTTGTAATAACAAGAAATTTAGTTCACTACTTGTGAAACGTTTAATTATTCGAATGTATCAGCAGAATTTTTTGGATAACTCGGTTAATCATCCTAACCAAGATCGATTATTGGATTACAAAAATTATTTTTATTCTGAGTTTTATTCTCAGATTCTATCTGAAGGGTTTGCGATCGTTGTGGAAATCCCATTCTCGCTACGG
Organism: Triticum urartu; assembly: GCF_056163025.1. NCBI lineage: Eukaryota > Viridiplantae > Streptophyta > Magnoliopsida > Poales > Poaceae > Triticum > Triticum urartu. Next base: position 46,863 of record NW_028260566.1, read on the forward strand.
GAATTTTTTTGTCTGAAAGAAAAAGAAATACCAAAGTTTCAGAATTTACGCTCTATTCATTCAATATTTCCCTTTTTAGAAGACAAATTTTTGCATTTGGATTATCTATCACATATAGAAATACCCTATCCTATCCATTTGGAAATCCTGGTTCAACTCCTTCAATACCGTATCCAAGATGTTCCATCTTTGCATTTATTGCGATTCTTTCTCAACTATTATTCGAATTGGAATAGTTTTATTACTTCAATGAAATCCATTTTTTTTTTTCAAAAAGAAAATAAAAGACTATTTCAATTCCTATATAACTCTTATGTATCAGAATATGAATTTTTTTTGTTGTTTCTTCGTAAACAATCTTCTTGCTTACCATTAGCATCTTCTGGAACTTTTCTGGAACGAATCCACTTTTCTAGGAAGATGGAACATTTTGGGATAATGTACCCTGGTTTTTCTCGGAAAACCCTATGGTTCTTTATGGATCCTCTTATGCATTATGTTCGATATCAAGGAAAGGCAATTCTTGCATCAAAAGGCACTTTTTTTTTGAAGAAGAAATGGAAATGCTACCTTATCAATTTCTGGCAATATTATTTCTGTTTTTGGACTCAGCCGCGAAGAATCCATATAAACCAATTAGCAAACTCTTGCTTCGATTTTATGGGGTACCTTTCAAGTGTACAAAAAAGTTCTTTGTTAGTAAGGAATCAAATGCTGGAGAATTCATTTCTAATAGATACTCGAATGAAAAAATTCGATACCATAGTCCCCGCTACTCTCCTCATAGGATACTTATCAAAAGCTCAATTTTGTACTGGATCGGGGCATCCTATTAGTAAACCCATTTGGACAGATTTATCAGATTGGGATATTCTTGATCGATTTGGTCGGATATGTAGAAATCTTTTTCATTATCATAGTGGATCTTCGAAAAAACGGACTTTGTATCGACTAAAGTATATACTTCGACTTTCATGTGCTAGAACTTTAGCTCGTAAACATAAAAGCACGGTACGAACTTTTATGCAACGATTGGGTTCGGCATTTTTAGAAGAATTTTTTATGGAAGAAGAGCAAGTTTTTTCTTTGATGTTCACCAAAACAACTCTTTTTTCTTTCTGTGGATCACACACTGAGCGTATTTGGTATTTGGATATTATACGTATCAATGACCTGGTCAACCCTCTTAATTAATCATTAGACGAAATTAAGAAACAGGAAAGGGTTGATAAATGATCAAGAAAAAACTTTTCTATTTTTCATTCTGAAATGTTCTTTTTATTATAATAAAGAGTAGGTGAATCAACTTACTAATTAAAAAAATTAGTAGAACTTCCTCTTTGGAATAGAAATTGGCTATTTCTACATAGGGAAAGTCGTGTGCAATGAAAAATGCAAGCACGATTTGGGGAGGGATTTTTCTCTATTGTAACAAGGAAGAATTATCTACTCCATCCGACTAGTTCCGGGTTCGAGTCCCGGGCAACCCATATAGAAAAGACCCATCAAAGTTTTTCACTTTGACTCACTTCATTTACAAATACAAAATTATTGGTTTGGTTAATTTAGTTATATGGATAGCTAATCTTTGGGCTGACTTGGTTGACATTGGTATATAGTCTATGTTATACTGTTAAATAACAAGCCTTCTATTATCTATATTCTAGTTAATACGTGTGCTTGGGAGTCCTTGCAATTTGAATAAACCAAGATCTTACCATGACTGCAATTTTAGAGAGACGCGAAAGTACAAGCCTGTGGGGTCGCTTCTGCAACTGGATAACTAGCACTGAAAATCGTCTTTACATCGGATGGTTCGGTGTTTTGATGATCCCTACCTTATTGACCGCAACTTCTGTATTTATTATCGCCTTCATCGCTGCCCCTCCAGTAGATATTGATGGTATTCGTGAGCCTGTTTCTGGTTCTTTACTTTATGGAAACAATATTATCTCTGGTGCTATTATCCCTACTTCTGCGGCGATCGGATTGCACTTTTACCCAATTTGGGAAGCTGCATCTGTTGATGAGTGGTTATACAATGGTGGTCCTTATGAGCTAATTGTTCTACACTTCTTACTTGGTGTAGCTTGTTATATGGGTCGTGAGTGGGAACTTAGTTTCCGTCTGGGTATGCGTCCTTGGATTGCTGTTGCATATTCAGCTCCTGTTGCAGCTGCTACTGCTGTTTTCTTGATTTACCCTATTGGTCAAGGAAGCTTTTCTGATGGTATGCCTTTAGGAATCTCTGGTACTTTCAACTTTATGATTGTATTCCAGGCAGAGCACAACATCCTTATGCATCCATTCCACATGTTAGGTGTAGCTGGTGTATTCGGCGGTTCCCTATTCAGTGCTATGCATGGTTCCTTGGTAACCTCTAGTTTGATCAGGGAAACTACTGAAAATGAATCCGCTAATGAGGGTTACAAATTTGGTCAAGAGGAAGAAACTTATAATATTGTGGCTGCTCATGGTTATTTTGGCCGATTAATCTTCCAATATGCTAGTTTCAACAACTCTCGTTCTTTACACTTCTTCTTGGCTGCTTGGCCTGTAGTAGGAATCTGGTTCACTGCTTTAGGTATTAGTACTATGGCTTTCAACCTAAATGGTTTCAATTTCAACCAATCTGTAGTTGATAGTCAAGGTCGCGTTATTAATACTTGGGCTGATATCATCAACCGTGCTAACCTTGGTATGGAAGTAATGCACGAACGTAATGCTCACAACTTCCCTCTAGACTTAGCTGCTGTTGAAGTTCCATCTATTAATGGATAAGGTTTTTCTGCTAACATATAAGAATTTTTGAAGACAGAAATACCCAATATCTTGTTCTAGCAAGATATTGGGTATTTCTGTCTTTATTTTGAATCTTTTTTTCTTCTTAATCTTTCTATTCAGAATTCAGTTAACGACGAGATTTAGTATCCTTTCTTGCATTTTCATAACTCGTGAAATGCCGAGTAGGCACGAATTCCCCCAATTTGCGACCTACCATAGGATTTGTTATGTAAATAGGTATATGTTCCTTTCCATTATGAATCGCGATTGTATGGCCAACCATTGTGGGTAGAATGCTAGATGCCCGGGACCACGTTACTATTGTTTCTTTCTCCTCCTTCATATTGACCTTTTCTATCTTTGCCAATAAATGATGAGCTACAAAAGGATTCGTTTTTTTTCGTGTCACAGCTGATTACTCCTTTTTTCCTTTTTAAAGAGTGGCATTCTATGTCCAATATCTCGATCGAAGTACGGAGGTCAGAATAAATAGAATAATGATCAATGGAAAAAAGAAAAAAATCCTTTAGCTGGATAAGGGGCGGATGTAGCCAAGTGGATCAAGGCAGTGGATTGTGAATCCACCATGCGCGGGTTCAATTCCCGTCGTTCGCCCATCGCATTATTGCAAATTCCAAAAATGCAATTTTCCATATTCCTAGTTACGTATTTACTTACGGCGACGAAGAATAAAACTATCGCTATATTTTTTCCTTTTCCTAGTTCTTCTTCCAAGCGCAGGATAACCCCAAGGGGTTGTGGGTTTTTTTCTACCAATGGGAGCTTTCCCTTCACCGCCCCCATGGGGGTGGTCCACAGGGTTCATAACTACCCCTCTTACTACGGGGCGTTTACCTAGCCAACACTTAGATCCGGCTCTACCCAAACTTTTTTGGTTCACCCCAACATTACCCACTTGTCCGACTGTTGCTAAGCAGTTTTGGGATACTAAACGGACCTCCCCAGATGGTAATCTTAAAGTGGCCGATTTACCCTCTTTTGCAATGAGTTTCGCTACAGCACCTGCTGCTCTAGCTAATTGCCCACCCCTTCCACGTGTGATTTCTATGTTATGCATGGCCGTGCCTAAGGGCATATCGGTTGAAGTAGATTCTTCTTTTCTCTCAAAAAACCCCTTCCCAAACTGTACAAGCTTCTTCCAAAGCATACGGCTTTCTAGATGTATATGACGATCTCTAGACAGATGGATCTTATATGAATCATATGATGAAGTACCACATGAGTGGATATATAGGAAAGGAATCCAAATCTGCCGAATCGCTCATGTTATGATCTTCTACATCCTAGGTCTCTGCGTTCCGTCATCTGGCTTATGTTCTTCATGTAGCATTCAGATCGAATGACTCTATGAAATTACGTCGATACTTCCACATATTATGGGTAACGTAGGAGACATCCCTATTTTCCCCCGGGGGTCTTAATTACCACTGCTTAGCTTTCAATTTGCCTCTGACCATCAAATTAAATGTGAATAACCCGTCCTCCTCTCTTTGAAACAAGGGGCGCTTCCGGTTCTGTGCGTGCTTCAAACAATTTTGTCTTCTCCATATTACCATATCTCTAGAGCCAATAATTTTCTATGAGGAACTACTGAACTCAATCACTTGCTGCCGTTACTCAACAGTTTTCTGTTGAGGTCTATCCCGTAGAGGTAGTCAAATTGGATCAGTGATCGATTTCTAGGTTTCGTCGTAAACCTAATTGGTTACTTCCAATTACGTAAATCAATAGTTCAAACCGCACTCAAAGGTAGGGCATTTCCCATTGATATAGGAACTTTTGTACCAGAAACAATAGTATCTCCAATTATAGCCCCTCTGGGATGTAAAATATATCTCTTCTCACCATCCCCATAGTGTATGAGACAAATGTATGCATTTCGATTAGGGTCGTATTCTATGGTTACGATTCTACCAGATATGTCTTTTTGATTCCGTCGAAAATCTATTTTACGGTATAGGCGCTTATGACCTCCCCCTCTATGCCTTGCGGTAATGATTCCTCTGGAATTACGACCTTTACCACAACGGTGCCGTCCATGGATCAAATTATTTCGTGGATTGGATTTCACTTGCCTGTCTACGGTTCCCTTGCGTGTGCTCGGGATAGGTGTTTTGTATAAATGTTTCGCCGTATTATTAAGTATTCTCCTTTAGTTTTTTTCTCTATCTAGAAGTGGAATAGAATAACCCGGTTGAAGGGTAATGATCATACGTCTGTAATGCATTGTATGGCCCAGAATAGGTCCTATTCTTCTACCTTTTCCAGGTAGTCGATGGCTATTCACAGCTACCACCTTAACACCAAAGAAGAGTTCGACCCAATGCTTTATTTCTGTCTTAGTGAATCCCGATTCGACATTAAAAGTATATTGATTCTTTCCCAATAAACGAAGACTTTTTTCTGTAAATACTGCGTATTTGATTCCATCCATAAATCGACTTTCCCTCCTATGCTCTGAGTTCCAGTATCGATAAGAATTCGAGTTCTTATTGTTCTTATGTTATGGTATGAATATACCATACCAATTCGTTATGTATGGATGATGGATGAGATTCCATGGATAGAGAGCCAGTTCCAATAGACTTATGGAATGTTCCCGTTCGTGTGCATCCAGCAGGAATTGAACCCGCAAATTTACCAATTATGAGTTGGGCGCTTTAACCATTCAGCCATGGATGCTTAACAGGGATCATCGTACATCGTAAATAACCAATTTTCATATAGAAAGACATATCATAGAAAAATGAAATCGAAAATATTCCGAGATGGCAAATATTCGGAGATGACTATGAAAACACCTCTCTGGATCCTCGAATTGAAAGAGAGATTG
>NW_028260567.1:0-39822 GCF_056163025.1 Triticum urartu
ACTAAATCTCGTCGTTAACTGAATTCTGAATAGAAAGATTAAGAAGAAAAAAAGATTCAAAATAAAGTAAAGGTAGGCGGGGAATAACCTTATTTATGACAAGTTTCAAACTAGTAAAGTATATCCCTAGGATAAAGAAGAAGAAAAGTGGGCTAAGGAAACTCGCAAGGAAAGTTCCAACCGATCGTCTACTTAAGTTCGAGAGAGTTTTCAAAGCACAAAAACGTATCCCTATGTCTGTTTTCAAAGCACAAAGAGTTCTTGACGAGATTCGCTGGCGTTACTACGAGGAAACTGTTATGATACTGAACCTCATGCCCTATCGAGCATCTTATCCATCTTAAAGTTGGTTTATTCGGCAGCCGCAAATGCTACTCATTATAGGGATTTCGACAAAGCGAATTTATTTATTACTAAAGCCGAAGTCAGTAGGAGTACTATTATGAAGAAATTCAGACCTCGAGCTCGAGGACGTAGTTTCCCCATAAAAAAAAGCATGTGTCATATAACAATTGTACTAAATATAGTAAAGAAATCTAAATAACCTTTAGATCCATCTAAGATTTCGATTCCCAGTAAAAAAAATATAGAATAGAAAAATATGGGACAAAAAATAAATCCACTCGGTTTCAGACTTGGTACAACCCAAAAACACCATTCCTTTTGGTTCGCACAACCAAAAAATTATTCTGAAGGTCTACAGGAAGATAAAAAAATAAGGGATTGTATCAAGAACTATATACAAAAGAATAGGAAAAAGGGCTCGAATAGAAAAAATAGAATCAGACTCAAGTTCCGAAGTAATTACACATAATAGAAAAATGGACTCAGGTTCAAGTTCCGAAGTAATTACACATATAGAAATCCAAAAAGAAATCGATACGATCCACGTCATAATCCATATTGGATTCCCAAATTTATTAAAGAAAAAAGGAGCAATCGAAGAATTAGAGAAAGATCTACAAAAGGAAATTAACTCTGTAAACCAGAGATTTAATATTTCTATCGAAAAAGTTAAAGAACCTTATAGACAGCCTAACATTCTTGCAGAATATATAGCTTTCCAATTAAAAAATAGAGTTTCATTCCGAAAGGCAATGAAAAAAGCCATTGAATTAACTAAAAAAGCAGATATAAGGGGAGTAAAAGTAAAAATTGCGGGTCGTCTCGGAGGAAAAGAAATTGCACGCGCCGAATCTATTAAAAAGGGTAGACTTCCCCTCCAAACAATTCGCGCTAAAATTGATTATTGCTGCTATCCAATTCGGACTATCTATGGAGTATTAGGTGTAAAAATTTGGATATTCGTAGACGAAGAATAAGTAATCTTGTCTTCGGATTCTGTCCATTGATAGAATAAAAAATGACAAGAGACTTTTTTCCTGAAATCCTGCAAAAGAAGAAATTATACCTCTTTCTATAAGATTTAATGAAAATTGATAAATCATTTAATATAATTGCTATGCTTAGTGTGTGACTCGTTATTTTTTTCTTTTTTTAAGAAAAAAACTTAGTAATTATAGAAAATTAACTAATAACCAACCTATTGCTTCGTATTGTCGAGATCCTAACTAAGAAACAGTCACTATATGAATAAATACCTCTATCATAACATAAATGAGTAGATGTGTCATATAGTTGTAGCAACTGCAATTTTTTCTCTAAAAAAGAAAAGGGATTCTAGGTTGTGAAGCAAAACTAAAGGGATGTGGATAAAGGGAGGGATGATAGAAAGAAGGAAGAGGAAATAAATAAGATATAGGATTCCACTATGTATGGTCTATGAATTACATCATAAAAGGCAATGTGATAAAGCATCAATATAATAAAAATAATAGAGAATTAAAAATTGTAACTTGAAACAAGAACTACAAATTTAAAGCAATAATAAAGAGCCGCCCGGGTTAATAAAACTGAGAAAATTAACTCGGAAAGAAATTTTTTGGAAGCTCCGTTGCGGGATTCAGACCTAACCATTCAAGGAGAAGCAGTGGGAACGACAGAACCTATGATTCCATAGGATTTTATTGAAAAGAATCCTAACACTTCATTGGGTGGGATGGCGGAACAAACCAAAAAAATTGTCTTATTTGGTAAGTTTATAAATTAACAAATAAGACAGGAAAGAGTAAATATTCGCCCGCGAAATTCTTATTGAATTAGAATACTTTACCGCGATTCAATAAGAGTAAAAATAAGGATTTTTTTAAGAAGGATTACATTATCTATAAATATAGAATTTAGATAAATATACACACACATCTGGATATATTCTAGATCTTCTTTTTGACTATATATTATATTTTTCTGTTTTAACAAATTCAATATAAAAAAACCGAACTTTTTCTATTATCTATTAATGTGTATCTATCCGTACCGTAATATTTTGGAATATTATGAATTAGAGAAATTTACATGCTTTCTGATTCCATTCGCGAGGAGCTGGATGAGAAGAAACTCTCATGTCCAGTTTTGCAGTAGAGATGGAACTAAGAAAGAGAACCATCGACTATAACCCCAAAAGAACCAGATTTCGCAAACAACATAGAGGAAGAATGAAAGGAAAATCCTGCCGAGGCAATCGTATTTGTTTTGGTAGATATGCTCTTCAAGCACTTGAACCCGCTTGGATCACGGCGAGACAGATAGAAGCAGGACGAAGAGCAATAACACGATATGCACGTCGTGGTGGAAAAATATGGGTACGTATATTTCCCGACAAACCGGTTACACTAAGACCCACGGAAACACGTATGGGCTCGGGAAAGGGGTCCCCCGAATATTGGGTATCCGTTGTTAAACCTGGTCGTATACTTTATGAAATGGGGGGAGTATCTGAAACTGTAGCTAGAGCAGCTATCTCCATAGCTGCCAGTAAAATGCCCATACGAAGTCAATTTATTCGATTAGAGATATAGAACCCTAAAAGGGGTATGGAAGATAAAAAAAAATGCTCGGTTTTTCTTTCTGGAAAGACAATATTTCTTTCATCCTTTTGCATTGAAATAACAAATTGAAATCAAAATAATATGATTCAACCTCAGACCCTTTTAAATGTAGCAGATAATAGTGGAGCTCGAAAATTGATGTGTATTCGAGTCATAGGAGCTGCTGGTAATCAGCGATATGCTCGTATTGGTGATGTTATTGTTGCTGTAATCAAAGACGCATTGCCCCAAATGCCTCTAGAAAGATCCGAAGTAATTCGAGCTGTAATTGTACGTACATGTAAAGAGTTCAAATGCGAAGACGGTATAATAATCCGCTATGATGACAATGCTGCGGTTATAATTGATCAAAAAGGCAATCCAAAAGGAACTCGAGTTTTTGGCGCGATTGCCGAGGAATTGAGAGAATTGAATTTTACCAAAATAGTTTCATTAGCTCCTGAAGTATTATAAATACTAGTAGGCGAAATTGAGACCAAAGAATTAATTTAGTAGATTGTGTTTTACGTATATGTTTTAAAATCCAAATGAAAAAAAAAAAAAGAAAACATGTTGATTATAGAAAAATTAGGAGGAACCTAGAATTAGAGTCTTATGGGCAAGGACACTATTGCTGATTTACTAACCTCTATAAGAAATGCGGACATGAATAAAAAAGGAACAGTTCGAGTAGTATCTACAAATATTACCGAAAACATTGTTAAAATACTTCTACGAGAGGGTTTTATTGAAAGTGTTCGGAAACATCAGGAACGTAACAGATATTTCTTGGTTTCAACTTTGCGACATCAAAAGAGAAAGACTATAAAAGGAATATATAGAACAAGAACCTTTTTAAAGCGTATCAGCCGACCCGGCTTACGAATTTATACCAACTATCAAGGAATTCCTAAAGTTTTGGGTGGAATGGGAATTGCTATTCTTTCTACTTCTCGAGGAATAATGACAGATCGAGAAGCTCGACTAAACAGAATTGGGGGAGAAGTCTTATGTTATATATGGTAATCGCCCCGCCTATAGTGCTCGAATTCTATCTCGCCCTTCCTATTTTTAAAATAAAAATAGAAAAATAGGAGAAAAAAAATATGACAGAAAAAAAAAATAGGAGAGAAAAAAAAAACCCGAGAGAAGCAAAAGTAACTTTCGAAGGTTTAGTTACGGAAGCCCTACCCAATGGAATGTTCCGCGTTCGGCTAGAGAATGACACCATCATCCTAGGCTATATTTCAGGAAAGATACGGTCTAGTTCTATACGAATACTGATGGGGGATAGGGTCAAAATTGAAGTAAGTCGTTATGATTCAAGCAAGGGACGTATAATTTATAGACTTCCCCATAAGGATTCGAAGCGTATCGAAGACTCGAAGGATAGCGAAGATTTGAAGGATAGCGAAGATTTGAAGGATACCAAAGATTCAAAGGATTAGTTTTTCTTTTTTTTTCTAGGGTAATAAATTCTAAGTTCTAAAATTCAAGCGAAGAGACTTATTTTTTCCAAAAGATTAGATTCATAGTTAAAAAAGGATACGGAAATATGAAAATAAGAGCTTCCGTTCGTAAAATTTGTACAAAATGTCGACTGATTCGTAGGCGTGGACGAATTAGAGTCATTTGCTCTAATCCGAAGCATAAACAAAGACAGGGGTAATCTTTCGAAAAAGAACTTTACTTTCTAAAAAGTAAAAAAAAGTACCCGCGGAAATGTTCCAATTCAAATAAAATAATTTCATTTAAAATAATTAAAGTAAAGGGTTTATTTTACCCTGAAACGGATATCTTTGTATCTTTTTTTCTTTTTTTTATTTCTAACTCATATTTATGAGATAATAAAATATGGCAAAAGCTATACCAAAAATTGGTTCACGTAAGAAAGTGCGTATTGGTTTACGTAGGAATGCACGTTTTAGTTTACGGAAGAGTGCACGTAGAATAACAAAAGGGGTTATTCATGTTCAAGCTAGTTTCAACAATACCATTATAACTGTTACAGACCCACAAGGTCGGGTGGTTTTTTGGTCCTCGGCCGGTACTTGTGGATTCAAAAGCTCAAGAAAAGCATCACCCTATGCTGGTCAAAGAACAGCAGTAGATGCTATTCGTACAGTAGGTTTGCAACGAGCAGAAGTTATGGTAAAGGGCGCTGGTAGTGGAAGAGATGCCGCATTACGAGCCATTGCTAAAAGTGGTGTGCGATTAAGTTGTATACGCGATGTAACACCTATGCCGCATAATGGATGTCGACCGCCTAAAAAAGACGTCTGTAAAAGAATTAACCCGCTTTCAACTTTCATTTCAAGAGAAATAAACGATTCAATGATAAAATAATAATACTAGTCTATTATGGTTCGAGAGGAGGTAGCAGGATCCACTCAAACACTACAGTGGAAGTGTGTTGAATCAAGAGTAGATAGTAAGCGCCTTTATTATGGTCGTTTCATTCTGTCCCCGCTTAGAAAAGGTCAAGCGGACACCGTCGGTATTGCCTTGCGAAGAGCTTTACTTGGAGAAATAGAAGGAACATGTATCACACGTGCAAAATTTGGGAGCGTGCCGCACGAGTATTCTACAATAGCAGGTATTGAAGAATCCGTACAAGAAATTTTACTAAATTTGAAAGAAATTGTATTGAGAAGTAATCTCTATGGAGTTAGAGACGCATCCATTTGCGTCAAAGGTCCTAGATACATAACTGCTCAAGATATCATCTTACCGCCTTCCGTAGAAATCGTTGATACGGCACAACCTATAGCTAACTTGACAGAGCCCATTGATTTCTGTATTGATTTACAGATCAAGAGAGATCGTGGATATCAGACAGAACTCAGAAAGAACTATCAAGATGGAAGTTATCCTATAGATGCTGTATCCATGCCTGTTCGAAATGTGAATTATAGTATTTTTTCTTGTGGGAATGGAAATGAAAAACACGAGATACTTTTTCTAGAAATATGGACTAATGGAAGTTTAACCCCTAAGGAAGCACTTTATGAGGCTTCTCGTAATTTGATTGATTTATTTCTTCCTTTTCTACACGCGGAGGAAGAGGGCGCTAGTTTCGAAGAAAATAAAAACAGGTTTACTCCACCCCTTTTTACTTTTCAAAAAAGATTAACTAATCTAAAGAAAAACAAAAAAGGAATTCCATTGAATTGTATTTTTATTGATCAATTAGAATTGACTTCTAGAACGTATAATTGTCTAAAAAGGGCCAATATACATACACTATTGGACCTTTTGAGTAAGACTGAAGAAGATCTTCTGAGAATTGACAGTTTTCGTATGGAAGATAGAAAACATATATGGGACACTCTAGAGAAGCATCTCCCAATTGATTTACTTAAGAATAAACTCTCGTTTTAAATCCATTGCAATTTTTTTTCTTCTTCTTTTTCGAGTTAGAATAAAAAGAAAACAATTTAGCATCTTTGGTACAATCTATATTTTCGCGAAATGGATCATAATAAAATGGATTTTAGGTATCTAGGGAAGATTCACTTGGAAGTAACTATTTCCTAGATACCTATGGTACTTCACGGTTGAATGAATCAAAAAATATCTAAAAAGACCTAAAGTTAATGATTTATCAATGGGTAATGTTGCTCCAATACCTAACCAAAGAGCTACTACAGTACCGATTAAAAAAACGGTCGTAGCTACTGGGCGGCGAAATGGATTTTGGAATTTATTGACATTCTCTAGAAAAGGTACTGTCAATAAGCCTGTTGGCACAGAAACCATTAAAAGAACGCCCAATAACTTATTGGGTACCGTACGGAGTATTTGAAACACGGGAAAGAAGTACCACTCGGGTAATATTTCCAGAGGAGTTGCAAACGGATCTGCCGGTTCACCAATCATTGATGGCTCGAGAACCGCTAAACCTACATTACATGCAATAGTACCTAGAATTACTACTGGAAAAATATATAAAAGATCGTTGGGCCATGCGGGTTCCCCGTAATAATTATGTCCCATCCCTTTAGCTAATTTAGCTCTTAATACAGGATCATTTAAGTCTGGTTTCTTTGTTATTGGGATAGGTGAACTCTTTAGGATCCATCCCCCAAAGGAACCGGACATGAGAATTTATCATCATCCGGCTCGAGCAAGAGTGAAAGAAATAAGACCGCGGAAGATCCTTAATAGAATTAAGGTTTATAATGACTCAATGACTCTAGGCAAGAAAAGCTTTATCAGATTCTCTTTTCCGAAGTTGCACCTACAACTACTCATTGAAAATAATCCTATTCTTATGGGTAAATGCTCAATATCCAAGTGGGCTTACAAATTTGATCATGATCAATTGCTTTGTGGATTGTCTCATGTCTCTTGATTAGTTGGTATTTATCCCCTCAATATCGCAAGTTTCTTACCTCCAAACAAAATATTTACTTGTTACTAATAAAAAATCAAAAAGTTTAGCCTACATTCTTCCTTAGATCCCTTCTTTTACTCCGATAGTATTGCGGATCACAATCGATGCAAAGAAAATGAATGCATTTCCATACTATAATAAAAAGGTAAGTGTAATAAATAGAGAACTGGATCATGTCACATGACTTATTCCATTTCTACTCTATGGGATCTTACGGAGCCTGTTCATGGATGACATGGTTGCGGTATGATCATAGAAGATATTCTCCTCAAGTGAACCAGCTATCCTTCTAGGTAGGGGACTTACATGTTGATTGGATGCGGAGACACCTTTGGTTGTGAATTCTAATGTGGCAGATCCAATTCTTTATCTGCATGGCCAAATCAATAATTCAAGTCACACACTCCCATAATCCGCCTTTTTTCTTTCGTAAAATTAACTTCAACTATTTGTATTGTATAAAAATACTTTGGAGTTGAAGAGAAGTATCCAAATGACATGTGTTATTTTACAATAACCCATGCTTGTAGCAATGAAATACCAAAACCTACCCGATATGATATATGATAATTATAATTCTCTATGATATGCCTTCCCTATAAAGGACCCGAAATACCTTGCTTACGTATCATTGGAAAGTGCATTAACATAAATACGGCAGTAAGCAGAGGCAGTACAAAGGTATGTAAACTATAAAAACGAGTCAAAGTGGATTGGCCCACACTAGCACTTCCGCGTAATAACTCCACTAAAGGCGATCCTATTACCGGAATGGCGTCAGGTACACCTGTCACAATTTTGACTGCCCAATAGCCAATTTGATCCCAAGGCAAAGAATAACCAGTTACACCAAATGATGCAGTCAAAACAGCCAAAACCACACCTGTGACCCAAGTTAATTCGCGGGGTTTTTTAAATCCCCCTGTGAGATACACACGAAATACATGCAGGATCATCATTAAAACCATCATACTTGCTGACCATCGATGAACTGATCGGATTAACCAACCAAAGTTGGCCTCGGTCATTATGTATTGAACCGAGGAAAAAGCCTCTGTAACGGTTGGTCGGTAGTAAAAAGTCATAGCAAAACCGGTAGCGACTTGTACTAGAAAACAAGTAAGTGTAATTCCCCCTAAACAATAAAATATGTTGACATGGGGAGGAACATATTTACTAGTTATATCATCTGCAATTGCCTGAATCTCAAGACGTTCCTCAAACCAATCATATACTTTATTGAGATAGGTAACTAACCCGAGTCCCCCTCTAAGAGCCGTATATGAAAATTTCATCTCGTACGGCTCAAGCAGAAACACAAAAATTTTCAACGAATATTAGAAAAAAGGTTCAAAACTTCATCAGCCACTGAATTGGGTCGATTTGCCTTGAAGATATCAAATAAGAAAAATCCGGAATATCTTCTTTGTGATGATAATGCCAAAAAATCTCAAGTTGGCGCGTCTTTCTTTCTTCCTTTCCCTTATGTTGGTCATTAGAGGCTTCTTGACTTTTCTCTTCCCTATAAAGGATTTGTTTTTTTATGCGTAATATAGAAATTATCTTGTTGAGATCCTATGAATCAGTTCAATTAAAACCTTAGATTCATACTAGAGCCACGATGATTTAGTCTCAAGCTAAACAAAAGGCAAGGGTTCTTCGAATAAGAACCGCTTGATAATCATTTATTGAATCAGTGTAATGACTCGACAAAATCGAGAGAAAAAAAGTTGTCTTTTGGGCAAACAAAATTGGAAGGAAGAAAATTTCTTTTTTATTTTTATTTAAGAACTACTTGAATTTTTCAGTCTGGTTGCGAGGTCTTAATAGTGAGTATGAATCATAGTTCCATTTTTTTTTGATCCACTCTATCTATTTCGTGTTCCAGATACTAGAATAAATAATATCTGACGAATTAGAATCATCTTGATAGAGATAACAGGCCCTTTCTATGTATTATCAATAGGATCAATTCTAACAAGTCACACACTCATATTCCAGAGATACCGAAACAAAAAAATTCCGCGGTCGAACTACCATAATATCTAGAAATGTAGATCTTAAACTAGAAAGGCTTTTTTGGATGGAAAAACTCTGACTTCCTAGTTTTAGTTAGTAGAAACCTAATTGGTTAAAATTCCGTCCAGTAAAACGGAAGAATTATAAATTTCTAAAATGATAGATAGGAATATAGCGAATAAAGCCATTGCGATCCCCATAAAAGGAGTAGTCCCCCAACCCGGGGCGACTTTCCCATATTCCGAATTCAAGGGTTTCAGTAAACTACCTGCACCAGTTCGTTTTGGCCTAGGTTTAGAACTATCTTCAACGGTTTGTGTAGCCATAAATTCTATTTAATCATTGGTGTTGACTTTGTATACTATTCCGTTGTAGTTGTAAATACACGATCTTTTCGTAGATCCATTGTAATCTTGAAATTCTATAAAAATGGAAACAGCAACTTTAGTCGCCATCTCCATATCTGGTTTACTTGTAAGCTTTACTGGGTATGCCTTATATACCGCGTTTGGGCAACCCTCTCAACAATTAAGAGATCCATTCGAAGAACACGGAGACTAATTTAAGTAAGAAGTCTCCCAGATAGGGGGACTTCTTACTTAAATGAAATTATTTTATTCTTTTAGTTGGAGTTGGTGGAACCTTAGGTGGTTCTCGGAAGAAGATAGCGAAAAAAATTATCCCTAAAGTCGAAACTAAAAGGAACGTATAAACCAATGCTTCCATAGATTCGATCCTGGTTTATTTACAATTATAACTTCCACACCTATTCATTTGTCATTTGGGATAATTTCCCATATAAAGAAAGAAAAAGAGTCAAAGAAAGGATGGGAGATGTTTCCCATGTCAAATCAAAAAAGAGAGGTGAAAGATACTATAACAATGTGTATCAAACTGCCTGTTTCCTTGTAGTTGGATCTCCCACTTTTTGGAATGTTCCAAATTCCACTTGAGCATCCAAATCTGGATCAATACCAGCAAAAACATCTCGGAACAATGTTCTAGCGCCATGCCAAATGTGTCCGAAAAAGAAGAGCAAAGCAAAGGTAGCATGACCAAAAGTGAACCAACCCCTTGGACTGCTGCGAAAAACACCATCAGATTTCAAAGTAGCCCGGTCTAATTCAAAAATTTCCCCTAATTGAGAACGCCTCGCATATTTTTTTACAGTAGCAGGATCAGAATAACTTACTCCATTAAGTTCGCCACCATAGAACTCCACCGTTACACCTACTTGTTCAACACTATATTTGGATTCTGCTCTTCTAAAAGGAACGTCTGCTCTAACAATTCCCTCCTCATCTACCAAAACAACCGGAAATGTTTCAAAAAAAGTAGGCATACGGCGTACAAAAAGCTCACGTCCTTCTTTATCTCTAAAGACGGGATGTCCTAACCATCCAACAGCTATTCCATCCCCATTGTCCATTGAGCCTGCTCTGAATAATCCCCCTTTTGCCGGATTATTACCAATATAATCATAAAAGGCTAATTTTTCGGGAATTTTAGACCAAGCTTCTGATAAACTAAGATTTTCGGCTAAACCATTGCTAACTCTTCGATATATTTCTTGCTGAAAGTATCCCTGATCCCACTGATAACGAGTAGGCCCAAATAATTCGATTGGGGTCGTTGCTGACCCATACCACATAGTTCCAGCAACTACGAAAGCTGCAAAAAAAACAGCAGCGATACTACTGGAAAGTACAGTTTCAATATTGCCCATACGTAATCCTTTATATAGACGTTGAGGCGGACGGACACTAAGATGGAATAAGCCCGCTAATATACCCAATGTACCCGCAGCAATATGATGAGAAGCTATTCCCCCCGGAACAAAAGGATCAAAACCTTCTGCACCCCACGCTGGATTTACAGCTTGTACTTTTCCAGTTAGTCCATAAGGATCGGATACCCATATCCCAGGACCATACAAACCCGTTACATGAAATGCCCCAAAGCCAAAGCAAGCCACCCCTGCAAGAAATAAATGAATTCCAAAGATCTTGGGCAAATCCAAAGAGGGTTTTCCCGTCCGCTCATCAGAGAATATTTCTAGGTCCCAATATACCCAATGCCAGATCGCTGCCAAGAAACACAAGCCAGAAAACACAATATGCGTACCTGCCACACCTTCATAACTCCAAATACCCGGATTTGTTACAGTTCCTCCTGAAATACTCCAACCACCCCACGAATCCGTTATTCCTAAACGAGTCATGAAGGGAATTACGAACATACCTTGTCTCCACATTGGATCCAGAACAGGATCAGAGGGATCAAAAACTGCTAATTCGTATAAAGCCATTGAGCCAGCCCAACCAGAAACTAGAGCTGTGTGCATTATATGCACCGCAAGCAATCGACCCGGATCATTCAATACGACAGTATGAACACGATACCAAGGCAAACCCATGGAAATACCCCTTTAGCAAAGAAAAATAGACACGATGTCGCTTTATTTTATCGCATTGAAAAAGACTATCCATATCCTATGTACCTAACCCTTCTAGGGGATTCTGTGTCAGAAAGCGCGAATATTTATTTCATTCCATTAAAAATAAGAAGCCAATTCTGTTCATAAGAAGAAAGAGAAGCAGATCTATTCTATACTCGATAAGTGCCAATATGCAATGGGTAACTTGGCCAATTTGGAAAAAACGAAGAATAGATCGCTACCCCTCTTTGTTTAGCATTCAAATCACCCATTCCCTTTTCTTTATTCAATCTGTCTTACATTCCTTATATGTATAACCTTTCAATCTACGTATTAATAGAATCTATAATATTCATATAGAATAAGAATAAAAATTAAGACAATAAACTGCGGATTCTTTCTTTCTGTTCCATTCTTACGTTTCCATATTAAAGTGTGGTTTTCTTACTTAAATTTAATAATATTAATCTAATATGCCCATTGGTGTTCCAAAAGTACCTTACCGGATTCCTGGAGATGAAGAAGCGACTTGGGTTGACTTATACAATGTTATGTATCGAGAAAGGACACTTTTTTTAGGTCAAGAGATTCGTTGCGAGATCACGAATCATATTACAGGTCTCATGGTATATCTGAGTATAGAAGATGGAATTAGTGATATTTTTTTGTTTATAAACTCCCCAGGCGGGTGGCTAATCTCAGGAATGGCTATTTTTGATACGATGCAAACGGTGACACCAGATATATATACAATATGCCTCGGAATAGCCGCCTCCATGGCGTCCTTCATTCTGCTTGGAGGAGAACCCACCAAGCGTATAGCATTCCCTCACGCGAGGATTATGCTTCACCAACCTGCTAGTGCTTATTATCGGGCAAGGACACCAGAATTTTTACTAGAAGTAGAAGAGTTACACAAAGTTCGCGAAATGATCACAAGGGTTTATGCAGTAAGAACAGGCAAGCCTTTTTGGGTTGTATCCGAAGACATGGAAAGGGATGTTTTTATGTCAGCAGACGAAGCCAAAGCTTATGGACTTGTCGATATTGTAGGGGATGAAATGATTGACAAGCACTGCGATACTGATCCAGTGTGGTTTCCAGAAATGTTTAAGGATTGGTAGTGTCCGGATTTCTTGTAAAGTTATTTCACAGCTAAATTCGTGTTTTCCTCGATTTAATAGAAAATAGAAAGACTTCATGATGAGCAATCATCAGGTTAAGATGGATCTAAACCAATCCATTTTTTTCTATATACATACAACATGCCGACGGTTAAACAACTTATTAGAAACGCAAGACAGCCAATACGAAATGCTCGAAAAACGGCCGCGCTTAAAGGATGCCCTCAGCGTCGAGGAACATGTGCTAGGGTGTATGTGCGACTCGTTCAGATCATGACTTCAAACAAATATAAAAAAAATTGAAGTATCCATGATTAGTACCAATGAATAGGATATAGCTTCTCTATCCTAGATTTCTATGGTATATGGAATTTATGGTTTCCTTTGGTGCAAATCCAATTATCTAAATTGGAAATAAGAAGCAATTCTCCCATTGGTAGCAAATGGTTATCCATTAAGCGGAGGAAATAGTAATAAAAAGAAAAAGGCTTATGCTCCTTTATCTTAAAAGAACGGACTAACAGGGTCAGCTACTTAGCCAACTTTCATAATTAAATACCGTCACTGTATGGATAACTCTTATTGTGAAAAGAGCTATTTACTCTATAATGGATAGGTAGAGCCAAAGAATGTGGACTATACAAGTTCGCAATACCTTTTGATGAAAGAAAGGGCTCCGGTGTATAGAGAGGGCCTCACCGTTTAAAAGGGAACCATAGAAACGATGGAACCCACTATTTTTTTTAGTATTATTAGAATGAATTTGTTATTTCGTATAGAAATAACTGAACGGAGTGGAATAAAAAATCGTGGTTGGGAAGGTTACTATAGCAAAAGCCATTGGAATTAATATTTTATATATCGGAATAATTAGTTTTGTTATTAATGAGAAAAAGGGTGGCTAAAAGAAGAGAAATCATTAGTTATTCATTAAGGTTAATTTGATTCAATGACCAGAGTTCCGCGAGGATATATAGCCCGGAGACGACGAACAAAAATGCGTTCATTTGCCTCAAACTTTAGAGGGGCTCATTTAAGACTTAATCGAATGATTACCCAACAGGTAAAAAGAGCTTTTGTTTCCTCTCATCGAGATAGAGGTAGGCAAAAGAGGGATTTTCGTCGTTTGTGGATCACTCGGATAAACGCAGCAACGCGGGTATATAAAGTATTCGATAGTTATAGTAAATTAATACACAACCTGTACAAGAAGAAATTGATTCTTAATCGTAAAATGCTTGCACAAGTAGCTGTATCAAATCCAAATAATCTTTACACGATTTCCAATAAAATAAAGATCATCAATTAAAGGTATAAATAAAGTAATATACTGGAATAATAAAAGATGAATTCCCGGAGAGGGAACTCCGGGAAGATACAATAAATTAAGATTAAGTGGTAGGAATCAACGAGCTGGATTACTTTCTTTATAATATATATAGGTCTGGCCCTTTCGAATTCGAATAAAACATCAACAATCGGAACTTAAGTTCCGGTTGTTGTTTCTTAAATTTTGGTTGTTGTTTCTTAAGTTTCGATTGGAATTGTACTTTTGCGTTAATTGAGGAATATGTCTATTTTTTCTGGGTCTAGAACCTGTAATTATTGAAATTGACTGGGCTTGAAATTGCTTTTCGTTCTCATAGTTACGAAACGGTAAGAAAGATAAAATACGAGCCTGTTTTATAGCAAGAGTAATTAATCGTTGTTGTTTCAAGGTTAATCTATTTATTCGTCTCGATAATATTTTTCCTTGTTCACTAATAAATCTATTAATTAAACTCATGTTTCTATAATCAATTCGATCTCCCGGGCCAATCCGGGGACGCCTACGAAAAGGTTGTTTAGATTTACGAAAAGGTTGCTTGAATTTACGAAAAGTTTGCTTGGATTTACGAAAGGGTTGCTTGGATTTATTAAAAGTTTGCTTGGATTTACTAAAGGGTTGCTTAGATTTAAGAAAAGGTTGTTTAGATGTATACATGATTTATTCCTTATTTAAAATTTGAAAATTTGAAAATTCACTTCTTTATTTTATTAATTTAGGATCCAGAAGAAGTAGTTTTTCTTTGATCCATATCTTATTTGATTCATATTATAGTATATGAATACCCTCTATACATATGAAATAATATCTACCGGAAATCAGATGAGTTGATTTGTATTTTGTATTCTATACTATGTTTTCTTTATATATTAAATATGAAGTTCTTACTCTTTCTGTTGTTTGGAAAGATCAAACACACGATGTTCCTATTTCTTTATTTCGTGATGAGTCGTATGCTTGCGACAATAACGACAAAATTTTTTGAATTCTAATTGTCCGGGTGTATTGTGGCGATTCTTTTGAGTACTATATCTAGAAATCCCCGTCGATTCCTCATTGGCACCTTTTCGAACACAACTGATGCATTCCAAAATAACTCTGATTCTAACATCTTTTCCCTTGGCCATGAACCTCCTTTTCTTTTTGGATTGACTTAACTTAATTCTTCTACTTATTCTTTTATTCTTCTATTTTGAATCCGAAGAAGAAGAATAAAATTCATTAGAATAATTTTTTTTTATTCTTTAATTAAGTAATAAAAAATAGAGAAATAATTAAAGAATACAATCCTTGTCGAATTAGCAAAGATTTTGGTTCGAAATCCTTTCATTTAATTAGCCAGCCCCGCCTTTTCTATGCTCTGATTTCTGAGGCCTTATTTAGCTTGGGTACCCCTTTAAATTGAATTTCTATTTTCAAAAATGGGGTTTACCAAATTTTTAATGACTCTGAGGTTCAACCCAATCCATCTTTTCTTTCTTTTTCCTTCCGATACTAAAAAAAGATTGAAAAGGATCAAATTTTGTCATATCACGAAGAAATCTATCCCTCCCATAGCAATAACTAGAATTAAAAAAAAGGGAATGACAAAGCATCTGGGAATAAACGATTAATTTCTATCAATAAACCTGCTAAAGCACCAAACCATAGAGTACTTAGCACGGGTGCTACAGAGAGATATGTTTTTATATCCCGCATTGAAAATCCTCCTTCCTTGTTGGAATACATATATGATCATAAACTCTTGCCCAAGATTGTTATGCTATATATAAAATGAACCATATCGACGAAATTTTCCTATCCCTAAAAAAGAAAAAGATGACCCCTTCTTCCTATATATTACCAAGGAAAAGTAATCCTTCTTTTATAGGCGAAATTATATTGGATTTTATATGTATATAATTCCTTAATTATATGAGACCAAAAAGAAGAAATGACACGAGGGTTCTATATATAGATAGAGAAAGAAAGAAGAAGAAAATTATGATGTGGAAAAGAAGACAGGAATTGTGTACAATGGCATTGTACAACAATTTAATTTGGAAAAGGGATGTAGCGCAGCTTGGTAGCGCGTTTGTTTTGGGTACAAAATGTCACAGGTTCAAATCCTGTCATCCCTACCTATTACTTCTTTCTTCTTTATAGGCAGTAGCGACGAGATCAATTAAAGTAAAGTGGGTATAACTTGAATTTGTGGAGACTATACGTACGTGAGATACATTAGGAATAGAAAAAGATTTTCTTTTTGAATGAATGAAAGCGCTCTTAGTTCAGTTCGGTAGAACGCGGGTCTCCAAAACCCGATGTCGTAGGTTCAAATCCTACAGAGCGTGATTCCATCTATTTTATGTCGAAGCAGAGTAAAATAACTTAACAAAATTGAATTGTAACTCCAATTTCAATTTGACCTCCTCTCTGGTCTGGAGGAGGTCAATCAAAAAAAAAAAATGACTCAATCAAAGATCCAACTGATCCCCACGCCTGTATTGCAAATACGCAGTCACGAATAATCCCGCTAAAGTAATAGGAATTAGGCCTAAGACGATTCCAAATAGAAAAACTTCAATCATTTCGATTTGTTCGAGGGGATAAAAAAAGAGGTACGATCTATCCCTAAATAGTACTCTAAATTATCCACGAATCTCAATGACCAAGAAAAGAATTCCTAATTAGTCTGGAAAAGAGTCGTAGAATGCCAGGAATCCCAAAGAAAGATTTTTCTTTTCTGAATTATAATTATTCAGTCAATTCAAATAAGGCGTATCTTGTTCAAGCCAATAAATAGAGCTGGGGTTATAGTTAAAGCAGCCAGTAGAAAACCAAAATAACTAGTTAAAGTAAGCATGAAAGAGTTAAATTCCATTTATTTTTTTTTACTACACTACATATGTTGGTAAAGCATTTACCTAAGTTATGGAAAATTCATAATTCATCAGTTATTTTAGATAATACTAAAAAACAAGATAGAGTAAGATACAGAAGTGTAAAAGAAAGTGGATTCATCAGATGATACATGAGTCCCTAATTCCGAATCAAGAGATTTGTTGTGGAATTTGTCAATTGAGTAAAGTAATAATATTAAGAACTAGATCATCTAACCCCATTGAATGAAAAAAAGAAATTCAATTTTCAGGGAAATTTTTGAATAAGAGATAAATAAACAATTGAATTTGAAAAAAAAAACTTCTTTCTATTTTGGATAATTTCTTTTTCAATAGGACCCTCTTTTTGGAGTGAACGATCGAATATTCCCCTATTCCTTCTTATTTTAACTGATTGTATTCCATATGGAATAAGAGGAGAACAAAAGCATTCCACGACCTGCCAAGGGGCTGTTAAAAAAAAAAAAAAAAGAAAGCTCTTCCTTGAATTTACTTTATTTTTATTCCTTTTTCGAACTCCAACCAAAGTAGATTCGAAGACGAGTCACTTCAATTATCCTTTTAAGTTCTATTCTATCTTCTGTCTTTCCCTATTTCATCTCGTAAAGTTCCGCGCTCGCAGTTTGGTCAAGAAAGTTAGACCTAATCCAACAAACAATACAAGGATGAATTACGAATTATGAAAGGATAGATTTCACATATACTTGTCCTTGTATTGTGTCAGTATGAGAATATCCTTCCTAAATTATTTATCCAAACCTATTGATCATTAACTTAGATTTTCCCAAGATTTTGGCTGCTATTCCGAATTACTCTATTATTCCGAAGCCAATGAAAAGTAAGTAGAACCTACAAAAATGGGGTTTTCTATTGATGCCTTGAATAACATATAGCTTACCTATAGACAAAAAAAAAATAAAAAAGTAATTATGTTTCGGAACCAGGCAAAACCAGATTGCTGTGCCATAGGAAGGATAGCTATACTAATTCGGTATACTCAAAATACACCTTTGGTACAAAATTGACAATCTCACAAGGATGAAATATCAGTAATTTTCTATTTACTGGTCGATCCCATCTTTTACGGAATCAATTCCTTTTTTGAATGTACAAAAATTTTGGGAGTTCAGCATGTCTGGAAGCACGGGAGAACGTTCTTTTGCTGATATTATTACCAGTATTCGATACTGGGTTATTCATAGCATTACTATACCTTCCCTATTCATTGCGGGTTGGTTATTTGTCAGTACGGGTTTAGCTTATGACGTGTTTGGAAGTCCTAGGCCAAACGAGTATTTCACGGAAAGCCGACAAGGAATTCCGTTAATAACCGACCGTTTTGATTCTTTAGAACAACTCGATGAATTTAGTAGATCCTTTTAGGAGGCCCTCAATGACCATAGATCGAACCTATCCTATTTTTACAGTGCGATGGCTGGCTATTCACGGACTAGCTGTACCTACTGTTTTTTTCTTGGGATCAATATCAGCAATGCAGTTCATCAACGATAAAACAAATTCCAACTATAGAACTATGACACAATCAAACCCGAATGAACAAAATGTTGAATTGAATCGTACCAGTCTATACTGGGGTTTATTACTCATTTTTGTACTTGCTGTTTTATTTTCCAATTACTTCTTCAATTGAGAGAAAGAAAGAGACTAATAAGAATTCTCTTATCCCATTTGGAAGGATACCATCCTTATAACTACCCATGACTGTTTTTGTCTCTAGCATGACCAATTGATAAAATGTGGAGGAAAGTAGGGGAAATGGCCGATACTACTGGAAGAATTCCTCTTTGGCTGATAGGTACTGTAGCTGGTATTGCTGTGATTGGTTTAGTAGGTGTTTTCTTTTATGGTTCATATTCTGGATTGGGTTCATCTCTATAGTAATCGGAGGGACCAGATTGTAAACATGAAAAAGTAGGAGCTTAGCGGGTCCTTACCCCCCTTTATCTGATTAGAGCGGAAAGGACCCGCGGAATTTTTATTTTACTCTTATAACGCGAATTGAATCTATTCGATTCACTCTTATGAAGCAACAAGAAAAAGAGATCACTCGAGGATCCAATATCTTATTCCACGAAGGAAGTATCCTGAAAATCCTTGATTTAGTTTCGAGTAATAAACTAATAAAACCTTAATCAAAACTATTCAACTAGCCTAAAAATAAAAAAACCTTCAATGGAAGAGTTTACTTTTTTTTTGCAAAATTTCTGTAAATTTGAAGTTGAACTTAATTAAACAAGCCAAGCAATTTGCTCACAATCACAAGAAATTTTTCCCCCGCCATATTTTCTTCCCCTCTGTTTGTCCACTACCTCGGCTAAACCTAAGCAAAAGAAAAAGAGGTCCAAGAGACAGACCCGAATAAAGAAGAAATAGTAATCTTTGACGAATTAGGAAGAAAAAGGATTCTTATTTTGATACAAGAAGAATCGGCACAAGAAAAAGGCTTTTTCTTGTGCCGAATAGACGATTAAGAAGACCTGCAATCCCTCCGAAAAAGAAGAAATTTTAATTTGATTGTTCTCGCCTTTGCCTTGGATTCTCTTCTTTTGCATGGGATATAAATAAGGAATTCCAGACATCTCATAAACAAAAAGCAGTCTAAACAAAAAAAGGATTTCCAAAATAGATCATAGATAATTCTAGCAATTGCCAATAAATCGAGGCTTTTTACCAACTTGATGGTAAGAAATCCCGGGACCTAGAAATTCATTTCGTACAATTGAACCTTTTCAAACTGTTTCTTTTTGAGAACCAAAAAAACTTGTGCCAAAATAACGGATGCGAAGAAGAACAAAAGGCCTTGGACACGTAATGGATCCTGAAGCACGATTTCTGCGTCCCCCTGACCAAAACCTCCCACATTAGGATTGCTTGTTAATGGTTGATCAAGCTTGATGGATTCCCCCTCTGAAACAAGAAGTTCTGGTCCGGGAGGTATAATATCAATCACTTGGCGTCCATCTGATGCATCAACTATGGATATTTCATACCCCCCCTTTTCTTTACGTAGTATTTTTCTTACTATACCTGTTGACGTAGCATTATAGACTGTATTGTTACTCTTGCTACCATCAGGATAGATCTGTCCTCTTCCTCGGTTTCCCCCTACATATATGGGATATTTTAAGAAATGAGCATCTTTCTTCGTAGCAGGATCAGGGGAAAGAATGGGAAAGACAATTTCACTATATTTCTTACCGGGAACAGGGCCTATCACAAGAATGTTTTTTTTATCGGGACGATAACTCTGAAAAGCAAGATTTCCTATCTTTTCTTTTAACTCAGGGGAAATACGATCGGGCGGCGCTAATTCGAATCCCTCGGGCAAAATAAGAACAGCACCTACATTCAACCCTCCCTTTTTTCCATTAGCAAGAACTTGTTTCAATTGCATATCATAAGGAATTCGAAGAACTGCTTCAAATACAGTATCGGGAAGCACAGCTTGGGGAACTTCAATATCGACGGGCTTGCTAGCTAAATGGCAATTGGCACATACAATTCGTCCAGTTGCTTCTCGTGGGTTTTCATAACCCTGCTGCGCAAAAATGGGATATGCATTTGAAATAGATGTCCGAGTTATTACGTATATCATGATCGATACAGAAATCGATCGAGTTATCTGTTCCTTTACCCAAGAAAAAGTATTTCTATTTTCCATGTCCAATCGCAGATCCCAGAATTTCTACAATAAATTAGATAGGTAGCTAAGCTAATCTAGTTCCCTATACACGAATCTGTTGTCATTCTACTGCAACAGTTGTACTGCAATGATGAATACCTTAAAGTAGGTATAAATAGAAAGAATTTTGCTAAAATGGAAAAGGGCTTTCTTTCTAAAAAAAGATGCTTGCTAATTTGATTAATATTAATATCGGGAGATCAAATGAATTTATGCTTCACTAATTGAATGATAAATGACTACAAGCGAAGGAGATAGACGATTTAAACAAAAAAAGACCCAAAATTTCAAACATGTATCTAGAATTACTGGAAAACTACAAACAAAAATAGTGAAAATAAGCTCGTTAGGAGCCCATCCAAAATCGTTGTAGACCCAACGAATTACTAGTTCCCAACCACGGGTGGAGTGAAATCCAACAAAAAAATCAGTAACTAAAAGAATAAAAAAAGCTTTTATTGAGTCATTTAAATTATAGAAGAATTCCTGAACCCAAGAATTCAAAATGACAAGTTCCTCTTTACCCAGAAAAAAAGAACCACTTAGAATAGCCAAACAGATTATATTTGTCGAGAAATGCAAAATGGTATGGAGATGATCCTCATTATTTATTTTGACCCATTGTATTATTTCCTTGTGTATTCCTGTAGGAGGTTTTTGTACATGTGTCTTTAGTTTCCCTTTTATCATCTCGTCCAAGAGAGAAAGTTCTTCTAATTCTATGAATCTTTCTAGAATCCTTTTCTCTTGAATATCAGTTAAGAGAGTTTCGGATTGCCTGGTATTCCACCAATTCTTAATCCAAAGTTCCAGACATTTGTTAAATGAGGAAGAGACCCCCCAAGGCAAAAGTACGATAAATACAAGATATAGTAAAGAAGGCAATGCTTTCTTTTTTTTCATTTTTGATCTGTAAATGGAGTTGTTAATGAATATGCTTCATTCGCTGACTCTATTCCATTCCCTGACTCTATATGATGATATTTCTATTTCATGATATTTCTATTTCTTTGAAGCAAAAACTCTATAGGTTTGATACCCTGTATCTATTCTTCTTTTTTGTATATTAGTTATTAGTGGAATTTCAGTGCATTGGGTTCTTTCTTAGATCTAGATGGAATGAAATAGTGAAATAGAATAAAAAAAAAGCCCTTTCGGATGAAAAAGGAAGAATAGTATGCGATATATCTAACTTGGATAAAAAAAAATTAAAAGCAAATTTCTCTTATCCTCGTTTGTTCCTTCCTTTAGATAAATACTTAAAAATCCCCTTACAATAACAAATCCAATTTAGAAGGGACTTCCTCCCTGTGTTGAGAAAACTTTTCTTCTTCCAATTCTTCTTTTCTTCATTCAACTCAGTTCAAAAAAGATACCTCAAAATACTTCAATTGGTACGCGCAAGAAATAGGCCAATTCGGCAGCTTTTTGTTCAATTTCTCGTGGAGTAAAAAATTTATCATCAGTACGAGTCAAGGGAATGATCCCCTGGCCCCGGATTTCCATATAAAGAATACGACGAGGATAAAGACCCTCTTTAACCTGAATTCTAATTGATTGGATATCCCGCATAAGGAATCGAAGGAAGACGCGACGTTTTATTCCAGGGAATCCCCAACGAAAAATGCACACTATTCCCTCTTTTCTATCGAATCGGTCATAACCACTACCTACATTCCACAAAATAGTACACCACAAGTAGGAGCTAATGAATAGGCCTGCGATTCCGTAGAAAGACATCACGACCCCCTGCGGAAAAAAAAGAATTTCTTGAGATGGAAGTATAGATATAATATTCTTACCAAGATAACTGGAAATCCCAACCGATAAGAATCCTAGTGAACCTAGAAAAAGAATACAGGCCCAGAAAAAATTACCCCTTTTTCGAGAACCTTTTAGAAGTTCTACCCATAAGTGTTCTGATCGCCAATTCATATTAGATATACTAAATCCAGCAGCGGTCGATTGAAATTGAGAGAATAAGCTAAATAATTTTGACTTTACTTTTTTTGATTCTGAAATCGCCTTCAGCAACTAGTACTCCTGTGAAATAATAGGTTAGATACATTGACTTTCTATTCAAAAAATATTCGTTGATTCAATTAAAATAAATAAAATAAAACTCGCTATACCTGGCTCTGCATATTCATGCATTTATGCTCGTAGCCTATATCCGCATCCATAACCGTTTTTCATTTGTGTGTAGAAAGTGTGTGTAGAAAAAGCCACATACCCTACCATATTATATTACTTACACTAAAAAATACTAGACAATCTTATTTTTTTGCACATAAAGAAATAAAGAAGTCATTGCAATTGCCGGAAATACTAAGCCTACTAAAGGCACGAAAATAGAAGGTAAGTTTAAATCCGTCATGGAATAGGTGTCTCAATTCAAATTTACTATTTCTATCTAGTCGAAAAATATCTTAAGATTCTTATGATATAATTAAGTATATCTATTATAAGGAATATTGACTATTGTATTGTATTTTTTATTTTTAGTTTGAAAAATATTCTGTAAAAAAAATGAAAGGATAATAAGAAAATTCCAAAAAAGGAGAACTAATTAAAAAGATTTTATTTTGATTTTCCCATCCTCATGGCCTTTCTATCTTTCTAATCTAATTTGAAATTGGATTCAAAAGAAAGCGGTTAGAATTTACTTCCTGCATACATACTTCTCTAGAAGCGCATACAATAATGCGTGGTAAAGGCGGAAAAATAGTATATTCAATCAAAATCAAAGGGCAAATTATCTTACCTACTATAGATCCCCTACTACCCTCTTAGACTTTAAAAGGCGATATACCACCCAAAGAAAGGGTATGAAAATGCCGGGTGGAGTTAGCTTTTCGACGAAGACCTGTCCCGTGCAGCGAAGCCCTGTTAGTAAGACCCCCCGCAATAATGGATTATAGAAGAATATTATTCCAAATACTCCTCTGGACGCATATAGTAGCATTGCGATTCCGAATCTTTTTTATTTATGAATATGAACAGAAAAAATTCATTGTATCGTTGGGTCGGAGCGGAGGTTTGGTCCAGAAAAATTAGAAACAAAACGTCTACTCTACCGCATTGAAGTCTATAGCGCTGTATTTCCACGAAAGTATAATTCTTACCATCAGGATACGATCCTTTCTTTTGAACTAAACGTCTCTACGATGGGTCCAGGTTCTATGTCCAATCCCAAATCAAGGATTTCTCGCTCTTGATCGGAGTCATAAACTAAAAAAAAACTACCTTTTTATCCTTTTTCTCAAGGTTATAGAAAACTTCCTTATCTAGTTCTAGCATTTTGAAAAAAAAAAAATGCTTCTTTTTTTACACACAGTTCGAGTCACTTGTTGACTCACGATTACGCCTGTTAAAAGTTTCAAACGTCCTCTTTTTTGAAATTGAAAGAGAGTCCTATAAAAAGGTCTAACTTCCAAACTATGTCTTTTTTCATTCATTCTCCTTTAGTTTTTTTCTCTATCTAGAAGTGGAATAGAATAACCCGGTTGAAGGGTAATGATCATACGTCTGTAATGCATTGTATGGCCCAGAATAGGTCCTATTCTTCTACCTTTTCCAGGTAGTCGATGGCTATTCACAGCTACCACCTTAACACCAAAGAAGAGTTCGACCCAATGCTTTATTTCTGTCTTAGTGAATCCCGATTCGACATTAAAAGTATATTGATTCTTTCCCAATAAACGAAGACTTTTTTCTGTAAATACTGCGTATTTGATTCCATTATCATTATCATATGATAATACTATATTTTATTATTTTATTATTTTATTTGTATTTCTTTATTGTATTATACCTTAATATATATATTCTAGATATATAGAATAGACGAATCTCAATTTGTCAAGTCTCATGATCATATCATGATCTATTTTTATTCGGCTCAATCTTTTTTTTCTAAAAAAGATTGAGCCGAGTTTAATTGCAATCAATTAGAAGAATAAAGAAGAATTACTGCATTTCATAACTGATTTTTTTCTCTTTTTATTTCGTTTCTTTTTTATTTATACCTTCTTTATCTTTAGTTTTATCTAGTTAATCAATAGTATCTACCGGCTCGAACTCGAATTTGATCGCCTTCCATACTTCACAAGCTGCGGCTAGTTCAGGACTCCATTTGCAAGCTGCTCGGATAATTTCATTACCTTCGCGAGCAAGATCGCGCCCTTCGTTACGAGCTTGTACACAGGCTTCTAAAGCCACTCGATTAGCTGCTGCACCAGGTGCATTTCCCCAAGGATGTCCTAAAGTTCCTCCACCAAATTGTAATACAGAATCGTCCCCAAAGATTTCGGTCAGAGCTGGCATATGCCAAACATGAATACCACCTGAAGCTACCGGTATAACACCTGGCATGGATACCCAGTCCTGAGTGAAAAAGATACCGCGAGCACGATCTTTTTCAATAAAATCATCGCGCAATAAATCAACAAAACCTAAAGTCATTTCGCGTTCCCCTTCTAACTTACCTACTACTGTACCGGAGTGGATATGATCTCCCCCAGACATACGCAATGCTTTAGCTAATACACGGAAATGCATACCATGATTTTTCTGTCTATCAATAACTGCATGCATTGCACGGTGAATGTGAAGAAGTAGGCCATTGTCGCGGCAATAATGAGCCAAAGTAGTATTTGCGGTGAATCCCCCAGTTAAGTAGTCATGCATTACAATAGGAACCCCTAATTCTCTTGCAAATACAGCTCTCTTAATCATTTCTTCACATGTACCCGCAGTCGCATTCAAGTAATGCCCCTTGATTTCACCGGTTTCGGCCTGTGATTTATAAATAGCTTCGGCACAAAAGACAAAACGGTCTCTCCAGCGCATAAATGGTTGTGAGTTTACGTTTTCATCATCTTTGGTAAAATCAAGTCCACCACGTAGACACTCATAACACGCTCTACCATAATTTTTTGCGGATAATCCCAATTTTGGTTTAATAGTACATCCCAATAAAGGACGACCGTACTTGTTCAACTTATCTCTTTCAACTTGGATACCATGAGGCGGGCCTTGGAAAGTTTTTGAATAAGTAGGGGGAATTCGTAGATCCTCCAAACGTAGAGCACGTAGGGCTTTGAAACCAAATACGTTACCTACAATGGAAGTAAACATGTTAGTAACGGAACCCTCTTCAAATAGGTCTAATGGATAAGCTACATAACAGATCCATTGGTTGTCTTCCCCAGCAACAGGCTCGATGTGATAGCATCGTCCTTTGTAACGATCAAGACTGGTAAGTCCATCAGTCCAAACAGTTGTCCATGTACCAGTAGAAGATTCGGCAGCTACTGCAGCCCCTGCTTCTTCGGGCGGAACCCCAGGCTGAGGACTTACTCGGAATGCTGCCAAGATATCAGTATCCTTAGTTTCATACTCTGGGGTGTAGTAAGTCAATTTATAATCTTTAACACCAGCTTGAAATCCAACACCTGCTTTAGTTTCTGTTTGTGGTGACATAAGTCCCTCCCTATAACTCTTGAATTAAGAATTCTCACAATAACAGGGTCTACTCGATGTTAATTAGGCGTAAATGAAACTTTAGCAAAAATCTCGTAAAACAAAAAGGATATTCAATTAATATAATATCAACTCATTAAAGAAAATTGAGGGCATGCTTAGGTTAATGAATATGTTTCATTCATATATAATGCGTACACCCTGTGTATGTTCTATCCTATAGGAATTCCAATATAGGAATTCGATAGGAATTGAGTTGTTGTTATGGTAAGTTAACACGGTTCGTTATTAAACCATGGATTTGATTTACCAAATCCATAATTATTGTATACTCTTTGATAGATATAGCGCAACCCAAATTAATTCCTAATCCTTATTTTACAAGTTCTTAATAGTTCTCTTTTCTTATTTTGAATGCAAATACCTAACTAAATACTAATAAAATTCTTTGTTGACAGCAATCTATGCTTCACAGTAGTATATATTTTGTATATCGAAGTCCTAGATAGGAAAGTAGAGTAGGCACAGATCCTCCACAAAAGGCAAAATGTATATGAAAAAAAAGATTGATTGAACTTTCCAATGGACTCATTCCATGAGTAAACGATTGAATGGGATTCGCTTGGGCAACGAAATCAAGTCCTGGTCCCCTTTTCTCTCTTATTGAATTAACTAATTCATTTCCTTTTTACTTTTGGATTTTTTTTGATTTGATTTGGCATTATTCAACAATAAAAAAAGAAAAATTTCGACAAATTCCTTTTTTTTAATTATGTGATAATTATGAGAACCAATCCTACTACTTCTCCTCCCGGGGTTTCCACAATTGAAGAAAAAAGTACAGGTCGTATCGATCAAATTATTGGACCCGTGCTGGATGTCACTTTTCCCCCAGGCAAGTTACCTTATATTTATAACGCTTTGGTAGTCCAGAGTAGAGACACTGCCGATAAGCAAATTAATGTGACTTGTGAGGTACAACAATTATTAGGAAATAATCGAGTTAGAGCTGTAGCTATGAGTGCTACGGACGGGTTGATGAGAGGAATGGAAGTGATTGACACGGGAGCTCCTCTCAGTGTTCCGGTCGGTGGAGCTACTCTCGGACGAATTTTCAACGTTCTTGGGGAGCCTGTTGACAATTTGGGTCCTGTAGATAGTAGTGCAACGTTCCCTATTCATAGATCTGCGCCTGCCTTTATCGAGTTAGATACGAAATTATCCATCTTTGAAACAGGTATTAAGGTCGTCGATCTTTTAGCTCCTTATCGACGTGGAGGAAAAATAGGACTATTTGGGGGGGCTGGAGTAGGTAAAACAGTACTGATCATGGAATTAATCAATAACATTGCTAAAGCTCATGGGGGCGTATCCGTATTCGGTGGAGTAGGGGAACGGACTCGTGAAGGAAATGATCTTTATATGGAAATGAAGGAATCCGGAGTAATTAATGAAAAAAATATTGAGGAATCAAAGGTAGCTCTAGTCTATGGCCAAATGAATGAACCACCGGGAGCTCGTATGAGAGTTGGTTTAACTGCCCTAACTATGGCGGAATATTTCCGAGATGTTAATAAGCAAGACGTGCTTTTATTTATCGATAATATCTTTCGTTTTGTTCAAGCAGGATCAGAGGTATCCGCTTTATTAGGGAGAATGCCCTCCGCAGTGGGTTATCAACCTACTCTTAGTACAGAAATGGGTTCTTTGCAAGAAAGAATTGCTTCTACTAAAAAGGGATCTATAACTTCGATTCAAGCAGTTTATGTACCTGCAGACGATTTGACCGACCCTGCCCCTGCCACAACATTTGCACATTTGGATGCTACTACCGTACTTTCCAGAGGATTAGCTTCCAAGGGTATTTATCCAGCAGTAGATCCTTTAGATTCAACCTCGACTATGTTACAGCCTCGGATCGTTGGCAACGAACATTATGAAACTGCGCAAAGAGTTAAGGAAACTTTACAACGTTACAAAGAACTTCAGGACATTATCGCAATTCTTGGCTTGGATGAATTATCGGAAGAGGATCGTTTAACTGTAGCAAGAGCAAGAAAAATTGAGCGTTTCTTATCACAACCGTTCTTTGTGGCAGAAGTTTTTACTGGTTCTCCAGGAAAGTATGTTGCTCTTGCGGAAACTATTAGGGGATTTCAACTAATCCTTTCCGGAGAATTAGACGGCCTACCTGAACAGGCTTTTTATTTGGTGGGTAACATCGATGAAGCTAGCACGAAAGCTATAACCTTAGAAGAGGAGAACAAATCGAAGAAATGAAATTAAATCTTTATGTACTGACTCCTAAGCGAATTATTTGGGATTGTGAAGTGAAAGAAATCATTTTATCCACTAATAGTGGCCAAATTGGCGTATTACCAAACCACGCCCCCATTAACACAGCAGTAGATATGGGTCCTTTGAGAATACGCCTCCTCAACGACCAATGGTTAACAGCGATTCTGTGGAGCGGTTTTGCGAGAATAGTTAATAATGAGATCATCATTTTAGGAAATGATGCGGAACTGGGTAGTGATATTGATCCGGAAGAAGCTCAAAAGGCACTTGAAATAGCCGAAGCTAACTTGAGTAAAGCTGAGGGTACGAAAGATTTGGTTGAAGCGAAGCTCGCTCTCAGACGAGCTAGGATACGAATCGAGGCTGTCAATTGGATTCCCCCATCCAATTGAAGACAATCCAGTGGTTTATAGTTGATACAAAGAAAAAGGGAAGAGGGGTAGAAAAAGTTATTAGATAGCGAAGCGAAGTAAGTCCAATGCTATCTAGTAATTTTTCTACCTACTTACCTACTATTGGATTTGAACCAATGACTCCCGCCGTATGAAAGCAATACTCTAACCACTGAGTTAAGTAGGCAATTTATCACCACAAAGGAAGACCCATTACTTCGATCGATTATATATTGAATCCCTTTTCTAAGCAATACCGCTCTGTTATTGGTCTGTTATATACTAAATACTAAACTAAATACTAAACAGATACAGATCAAAGGGGTATCCTCTGGCATTAGAAAATATTCATCTTGACAAGAAATTATCTATATGTTAAGATATCTCTGATAAGGGCTATAGCTCAGTTCGGTAGAGCAACTCGTTTACACGTGCGCCAATGCTTTTCAAAGGAGCTTATTATGCAATGAACATAATCGATCTTATTGCAAAATCAATGTCTTACTTCATAGATTCGAGAGAATAGGAGAACAGTAGCCTGACAAACAGTCGGTTCAGTCCGATTCAGGTGCCAATTCAGGTGCCTAATCAAATAGAACCCTTATGGATTTGCTAGTTGATAAGGTAAATATCCAGCCCACTAAATGCTAGGCGTAATGAGGATAAGGGCCTCCAAAAAACTTCTTTTCGTTCTATGAACTTTAAGGTGTATGAAGTCTCATAGTTAACTCTTGCAGTGGAACGATAGAGACTCCATTTCACTTAGGTTGATTTAATTTAGACCGGAGGCAGACCTAAGTCAAGGTAATCCTCCTTTGAAACACTTTGGTATTGCTCCTAGATAGATCATAATACAAAAAATCAATCAGAGCACAGGGAGCCATCTCATTATCTTTCCGTAAAGAAAAACTATGGTGGACTAACTGATCTTTAAATCAGTTTATGAAAGAGCCCAATGCAAAAAAATGCATGTTGGGTCTTTGAAACAGTTCAAATCATTTCGATAATAATCCGTTTGATCTGTTTTACCGAGAAGGTCTACGGTTCGAATCCGTATAGCCCTAATATGCCCTTTTTTAGATTTTAGGATCTCTATCCTATGTTTTCTTTAGTTTAGTATAGTTTTCATTTTCTCATTAGTATTTGTTTATAGACTGGATAGGCGCCTGCGACATAGAATAGAGATAAAAGCATTACCAAAGGCTCATTCATCGAAAATCAAAATCATACAGACAGGAAAAGAAAAACGAATTTCTATCAAATCAATAGAAGAAAGGATCCTTTCCCTGATTTGAATCCCGTCCTCCTTCAAATAGGATATCTCTAGACTTCCCTATAATAACTGCAATGATTTTATCCATTTTGCGAATTCCTACTTTGTTTTAAGTATATTTATTACTTTGTTTATAGATACATTATGTAAATTGATCAACTTTAAATAGAAAAAATAAAGTAAAGAGTAAATAAGAAAACAGAATATTCTGTCTCATAGTTCTGAAATAGAGTTCTTTATTTTTATTTTATAGTATTACTTCTCATTAATTATACTGCATAGATTAGTCCTACTATCTTAATTAGGTTCTAATTTAGTAGTATTCTCATTTTTATTTAATAGTCTCTTATTATTTTATTATTAAATATTAAATAAAGGATAGAGCTATTCTTTTTTCTAGAGATTCTAGAGAAAGCGAGACAAAGTGAAACGAGAAAGTTTTCTTTATATAAGAATTAGATCTACATACACCATATCTAAATAGAATGGAAATCCAAAAGAAAGGGAGTTGGGATTCCATTGGATGAATCTTTAAAGAAGATGCAGCACAGAGGAAACAAAGGCTAAACTTAAACTAAGCGCTTTTGTTTGAACAAAAAAGATTCTTGTTTCACCGAGGAAAAGAGAGAAGTTCTGGATAAATTGACAATGCTGAATTGAATTGACTAATTTAAGTTCCGCCTATTCCACATTAATGGGAGTACATTATGTTTCTGCTTCACGAATATGATATTTTTTGGACATTTCTAATAATAGCAAGCCTTATTCCTATTTTGGCATTTTCGATTTCAGGACTTTTAGCCCCGGTTAGTGAAGGACCAGAGAAGCTTTCTAGTTATGAATCGGGTATAGAACCCATGGGAGGGGCTTGGGTACAATTCCGAATACGCTATTATATGTTTGCGCTCGTTTTTGTTGTTTTTGATGTGGAAACCGTCTTTCTATACCCTTGGGCAATGAGTTTCGACGTATTGGGTGTATCCGTTTTTATCGAAGCTTTGATTTTCGTGCTTATCTTAGTTGTTGGTTTAGTTTATGCATGGCGAAAAGGAGCCTTGGAATGGTCTTAACTGAATATTTAGACAAAAAAAAAGAAGGAAAAGATTCTATTGAGACAGTTATGAATTTGATTGAGTTTCCCTTACTTGACCAAACAAGTTCCAATTCTGTTATTTCAACTACACCAAATGATCTTTCGAATTGGTCAAGACTCTCCAGTTTATGGCCCCTTCTATACGGTACCAGTTGTTGTTTCATTGAATTTGCTTCATTAATAGGCTCACGATTCGACTTTGATCGTTATGGATTGGTACCAAGATCAAGTCCTAGGCAAGCAGACCTAATTTTAACAGCCGGTACGGTAACAATGAAAATGGCTCCCTCTTTAGTGAGATTATACGAGCAAATGCCTGAACCAAAATACGTCATTGCTATGGGAGCCTGTACTATTACAGGGGGAATGTTCAGTACGGATTCCTATAGTACTGTTCGGGGAGTTGATAAGTTAATTCCTGTGGATGTCTACTTGCCGGGCTGCCCACCTAAACCGGAGGCAGTTATAGATGCCCTAACAAAACTTCGTAAGAAGATATCGCGAGAAATAGTTGAGGATCAAACTCTATCTCAAAATAAAAATAGATGTTTTACTACCAGTCACAAGCTTTATGTTAGGCGCAGTACTCATACAGGAACTTATGAGCAAGAATTGCTCTATCAATCACCATCTACATTAGATATATCTTCTGAAACTTTTTTCAAATCCAAAAGTTCAGTACCTTCCTACAAATTAGTGAATTAGGAGAGGGGCTCTTTTGTGTAGAAAAATAAAAAGCAGGGCAATCTTTCAAACTTGCATCCGAAATGTGAAATATTTATACAAAGAGGGAGAGATGAAGACAATGCAGCAGGGTTGGTTATCTAATTGGCTAGTCAAACATGAGGTGGTTCATAGATCTTTGGGCTTTGATCACCGAGGAATAGAGACTTTACAAATAAAAGCAGGGGATTGGGATTCCATTGCTGTCATTTTATATGTATATGGTTACAATTATTTACGCTCCCAATGTGCTTATGATGTAGCACCCGGTGGATCTTTAGCTAGCGTGTATCATCTTACGAGAATACAATATGGTATAGATAATCCAGAAGAAGTCTGCATAAAAGTCTTTGCCCAAAAGGATAATCCTAGAATTCCGTCTGTCTTCTGGATTTGGAGAAGTGCCGATTTTCAAGAACGCGAATCTTATGATATGGTGGGAATCTCTTATGATAATCATCCGCGCCTTAAACGTATCCTAATGCCTGAAAGTTGGATAGGCTGGCCCTTACGTAAGGATTATATAACCCCCAATTTTTATGAAATACAAGATGCTCATTGAATGATAAGAAATTCATGCTCACTTATACAACACAACTCCAGATTTTATTCAAGTCAAGGAATATTTTTAGGTTCTTTTCCTAGATGAAACGGAATACCTATTTATAATTAATTCCTAATTATACAAAAGCATTCCAGATAGACTGAGCAAAAAAAGGGTTTCATTTGGATTCCCCTATTTTGAAAATCGCATATTAATTTCCTTCATATGAACAGAAAAATAGGATGACTCAAAGAAGTTCTCTACCAGGAACTTTGTACCGCGCACATTACTTAGCACAACTAGGAAAATAAGATAAGATAAAGATAAGCAAGACTAAAAAAATATTCGTCGGAATAGCGGAATACAAAATTAAGAAACGCAAAAAAATAAAGGGGAATCTCACCCCCTTCTTTATCATAAAGAAAAGATATATTTTAAAACTTCTTTAAAAAGAAAAAGAAGTGCCTCTATATTTATATTATAGATTTATCCACTTAGATGAATAAATATTATTAATGAATATGTATCACAATCCATCTCGAGGTATTTGGATCAATACCTATTCGGTGGATCTTTTTTTTTTTTTTCTCTGCCAGGAACCAGATTTGAACTGGTGACACGAGGATTTTCAGTCCTCTGCTCTACCAACTGAGCTATCCTGACCTTTTCTTGTGCATCATCCTAGTAGAGTATTTGTATCTATGTCAATTAAAAGGACTAAAAATTAATTAAAGTATTTCAAATTTTAAATTTGAAAATGGGGGGGGTAGTCCTATGCATTGTGCATGGTTTACTTAAATAAAACTTAAAAATAGAGTGAATAACCAAGATTTCTTGCCGATACTCTAATAAAAAAGAAATCTATTCAATGAATAGGATAAGATCCATTGAGTTCTCTTCGCATTCCTTTGTGAAAGAGTAGAATGAGAAAGCTAATGAATCTTAAACCCATTGCATTGATAAAAAGAAAAAAAAGTGCATTGATAAAAAGAAAAAAAAAAAGAGGATAAATAATAATAATATAGTATAGTTAGGGAATAAAAGAGGATTTGGGGATAGAGGGACTTGAACCCTCACAACTTATAAAGTCGACGGATTTTCCTTTTACTAGAAATTTCATTGTTGTCAGTATTGACATGTAGAATGGGACTCTCTCTTTGTCCTCGTCCGATTAATCCACTTTTTTAAAGATCTCGAAAACTTTGAATTTTAATTGAAGAATTTGATTATTCAATATTCGATTGGAGTGGATTCACAATAATGAAAAAAAAAAATTATGATATGAGTTTTTTATTTCATAATCATTATCATTTCTAATTTCATTTTTAAAAAAGATAAAGAACCTATATTATAATTAGAATATAATATGAGTTCTGTGATTAATCGTTTGCTATGTCAGTATCTATACGTGTTTATTAAATGTATAAGGTATAAAACCCCTCTTTCTCTAATTTAGAACTAGAAGGAATTCCACTAACAACACAACGTAATTAACTCGATTCGTTAGAACAGCTTCCATTGAGTCTCTGCACCTATCCTTTTCCTTTGTATTCTAGTTCGAGAACCCCTTGTTTTCTCAAAACACGGATTTGGCTCAGGATTGCCCTTTTTTAATTCCAGGGTTTCTCTGAATTTGGAAGTTACCACTTAGCAGGTTTCCATACCAAGGCTCAATACAATCAAGTCCGTAGCGTCTACCGATTTCGCCATATCCCCATTTCCCTCTTCTTTGAGACCAGGATTCCTTGTGTAATTTCATCCATCTCTTAGTTTTTTTTTTGAATCATTGAGTTCATCACTCAACGTAGTCTAGCAGTTCAGTTCGACTCTATTTGAGAGACCTCGCTTGCTTATTGCAATTCAGAATTGAATTGATTCTATCCTTGATGTATTTGCAATTCAATCCGAATCAATATATCCAAAAGTTTTTATCTCCCCCACCTCCCGTCTTACTTTTTTATAGTATTCAAAATTATACTATAACGCTTGATATTTATTCTTTTTTTCTAATCAGAATTAGCAATTTTATTTACTCTGACTCTATGTTCCCCTTAGTGAAATATTAATCCTCAAATTATTAACAAATAATAAAGTCTATAATGATCGAATGAAAATACCAATAAATTCTATAATTTTATTTTTTAATATCCTATAGTTAAGCATATCAAGCTAACTTTATCTTTAAGAAGTTTTAGTATTTTTTTATTTTTATAAGTATAACTTCAAATTTAGAACTAGTTAATAGCTAAGATTAATAACTAATATCTGAGATTTTACGGATTTCCTATACTATACCTATTTCTATTTGTTACACTATTTCCGTTATGTAAGCCCACTTAGCTCAGAGGTTAGAGCATCGCATTTGTAATGCGAGGGTCATCGGTTCAAATCCGATAGTCGGCTTTTTTTTCTCTATCGATGTTCTACGAACAAGAATCTCTTTTTTTCCGAATTAAATGGAGAATCCAGGATCTTTTATGTTTTTTACCTTACAATTTTGCTAGATACAAAACAATAAAATAAATAATATATATACAAAAAAAAAAGATTTTGATGAAATTCCATTTTTTGGGGTACTTTAGTTGATTTTACTCTGTTTATCCTGTAGTTTAATTCAGTTTTAATTTCGATGTATTCTGTAATGTAAATACAATGAAATTAATTGTGTAAAATGAAATTTCAATAAAATAAAAAAAGGAGTCTTCATGTCCCGTTATCGAGGACCTCGTTTAAAAAAAATACGCCGTCTGGGAGCTTTACCAGGACTCACTAGAAAAACACCTAAATCCGGAAGTAATCTTAAAAAAAAATTCAATTCTGGGAAAAAGGAGCAATATCGTATTCGTCTTCAAGAAAAACAGAAATTGCGTTTTCATTATGGTCTGACAGAACGACAATTACTTAGATATGTACATATCGCTGGAAAAGCAAAAAGGTCAACAGGCCAGGTTTTACTACAATTACTTGAAATGCGTTTGGATAATATCCTTTTTCGATTGGGTATGGCTTCAACCATTCCTGGGGCCCGCCAATTAGTCAACCATAGACATATTTTAGTTAATGGTCGTATAGTCAATATACCAAGTTTTCGTTGCAAACCCCGAGATATTATTACTACGAAAGATAACCAAAGATCAAAAGGTCTGGTTCAAAATTATATTGCTTCATCGGACCCGGGGAAATTGCCAAAGCATTTGGCGATTGACACGTTGGAATATAAAGGACTAGTAAATAAAATCCTAGATAGGAAGTGGGTCGGTCTCAAAATAAATGAGTTGTTAGTTGTAGAATATTACTCTCGTCAGACTTGAACTTAACGAAAAAAGGAAAGGTTCATAGAATTTTCTTCCCCTTCCCCTTTCCCCGAACTAAATCGCCCTAAGACCATTACCATTAATTTGTATTTTCCCATCAAC
Organism: Triticum urartu; assembly: GCF_056163025.1. NCBI lineage: Eukaryota > Viridiplantae > Streptophyta > Magnoliopsida > Poales > Poaceae > Triticum > Triticum urartu. The sequence continues at coordinate 36,039 of NW_028260567.1, forward strand.
TAGCTAAAATTGATTAACCCTAGGATTAGGATCCTTTTTTCTTTTTTCCTCTATGTGTATTTTACATACCACAGTAATTTGCTATAGAGAATTTCTAATTTCTATTAAATCAAAATAAGATAATATAAGATATTATATTATTGCTGGAAAAAATTGTTATTTGATTTGATACATTGTGATCCTTAACGTTGATGAATTAAGAAAAACGGAAAGAGAGGGATTCGAACCCTCGGTAAACAAAAGTCTACATAGCAGTTCCAATGCTACGCCTTGAACCGCTCGGCCATCTCTCCTACATAACTTATTATGGAAAATAAACTGAGTGAATAGCGAGTTTTCTTATTCCTGCAGTACAGGTACAACCGCAACCACTCGGGGGTTCCATAGTTCTATTGGAAAAATTCCTTTTGATCTAAGTGGAAGGATACAGGATTTTTTACTAGAAATTGCGCTCGCTATAAAATAAAAGTTTTAATTTGGGTTTTCCCGCAACTAAAGAAAAAGAAAATGGAAGAATTCTTCTTATTGCATAATAAAATAAAGAAACCTTAGAATTCCGTTTGCATAAGATACGCTACACCATACTATCGAAATCAAAAATAGGGTATGAGACAATTAATAACTTTGAAAACACGAAATAGTTGATAACATAAGTTGTTGTTCAGAAATAGGAAAGTGGAATGAAATCCAGTCTTAGTCAAATATTTCATATCTCTTCGTGTCCAAGCAGAAGGAAAAGGATACAATTTGAGCTGAGCGGAAAATCCATATCTCTCTTATCCATTTAAAGCATATGGATTTAGAGTAGAGCATATGGATCAATCTATTTATAATTATAAGAATCGAATGTGTTTGTTTTTATGTTATTTTGTGAAGGAATGAAAACAATTCTATATAGAATGGGTTGGGAATTATGCCTAGATCCCGTGGAAATGGAAATTTCATTGATAAGACCTCCTCAATTGTAGCCAATATTTTATTGCGAATAATTCCGACAACCTCAGGAGAAAAAAAGGCATTTACTTATTATAGAGATGGTGCGATTTGACTCTTTTTTTTGCTTTTTTTTAGCCCTACCTATACCTCAGTCTTACGAAAAAGAGAGGGGGGTTGGCATAGAGAGAACCAAATTTGTAAAGCAAACAAACCCACGCTTCGGGAAGGTGAGGCGAACTAACAATTCCTTCCGTCGTGTATCCTCGATTGATGCGGCTTCAGATACTTCAATTGTAGATTTGAGTATTGAGCGAAAGGTTACACCTACAGGATATGGTATGGTATGGATTACAGGCCAATCCTACTCTATTAGTATCCGTAGGCAGCATAGGGGAGAAAAGCACTACACCTAGAAATAGGAATCAACAAGAGAAAAACTTTGTTAGAAATTACCCCTTTCCTGATCGGTATCAGGGCTGGGAAGAATGGTTGGGATAACAAACAACCATCAGGTTTGTACTTTGGATACCCCTATAACCATCAAAGATCGTTGAAGTAGCTAATTCCTCTAAATAGGAGGCGTTGAGAACAAAGAAATTATTGGAGCTATCGTTTTCCTCTAGCATTAATAGAATTCATTGGTGTTAAGAAAAACCTCTTGTGGGAAGGTTGGCTAGAGATTTCTTGGAAAAATACCAGCCCCTTTCGGTTCATAATGAGACGGGACTAATTCTATTTTGATTCTATAGATTATTTCGCTTAGTACTATTATGTACAGAAGGGAGGAGCCGTATGAGATGAAAACCTCATGTACGGTTTTGGAACGGAGATTTTTTGAATAGAATGAACGACCGTAACGGATGTTGGCTCAATCCGAAGGAAATTATGCGGAAGCTTTGCAAAATTATTATGAAGCTACGCGACTAGAAATCGATCCCTATGATCGAAGTTATATACTCTATAACATAGGCCTTATACACACAAGCAATGGAGAGCATACAAAGGCTTTGGAATATTATTTCCGGGCACTAGAACGAAACCCCTTCTTACCGCAAGCTTTTAATAATATGGCCGTGATCTGTCATTACGTGCGACTATCTCCACTATAGAAAGAAAAAAAAAAAAGAGAGGATCAAATTTTCTAGTAAATACTAGAAAAAAAGGGCTTTCTACATAGGGATCGTAAAAACAACGATTTTTCCCTATCAGCTGTAGGAAGGAAGGACACTTCACGAGAATCAAAAAACGAAGAAAGTATGGCCTATACTACTACTCTATGGATAAAGTTTCTCAAATTGATAGAGAAAGCACCGTAAAGATCAATTAGTGAGCGACTGGGTCGATACAACTAAAAAAAACTGCTTACTTATCCCATGATATGGGGCAAAATTTAGGAATCCGCTTATGTAATAGAGCCGATCCACTAAGGGATTAAGCAGCGGTGTAGTATCAGATCCCAAAGATAGTAAGTTCTTTTTTCTTTCTTATGGAAAAAAGTCTTTTTCAAGGATTCTATAGAGATTTCATATATGAAACCGGGATAGTTACCTCTCAGAAAATTTGAACGAAGGCTCTATATCTATCTATGCTTCATTCTTCTGAAGGTGGGAAAAAAGATCAAACTGATTATTGATAAAAATTAGGGTTTGAAACTTAGGTAATTAATTTCTTCTGCTTAACCCAAGAACAAATTGGATCGATTTTTGATAAATCGAATTCAGTTAAGATAGGGGAAATTCAGATAGCAATTTCTGAGCCGTATGAGGTAGGAAACTCTCAAGTACGGTTCTAAGGGAAGGAACTTCCTATTCCGACCGAGGAGAACAGGCCATTCTACAGGGTGATTCGGAAATTGCGGAAGCTTGGTTTGATCAAGCTGCTGAATATTGGAAACAAGCTATAGCGCTTACTCCGGGAAATTATATTGAAGCACAGAACTGGTTGAAGATTACGAAGCGCTTTGAATTTGAATAAGACCATGCTCCTTCTTTTTCATAAAATGGGTGGTTTGGTTGTTGATCCATTAATCAAATAAATTAGGTCGTAAGATCGAATCAAGAATTTCATTATATCCATTTCTTATACCTTCTATTTTATATGATATTTCATAAGAATAAACCATAGGGATAGGGTCTAGAATAGAAGTAATAAAGTGAATAAAAAGAGGGGGCAATCTAATATTGCTAATATATTAGGACCATCTTATTAATAATTCTAATGAGTTATCTTGGAATTTAGAATCAAATAAAAAACCCTATATTATGCTCAAGGAAAGTAGATATAGATAGGAGCTTATGCCCTCAAAAAAAATACACTAGTTTCTTAAATTAAAAATAAAAAAGATTTTTTTCTTACGTCGAGAAATATTTGTTTTTCAAGATAAACAATGTCCGTTAGGCACCTAATCTTTATGTCATAATAGACCCGAACACTTGCCTCGGATTGACTTCAATATATAATTGCTCCAGTGAATAACTAAAAAAAAAATAGAAGGATGGTAGATAGTAAAGAAAAGAACTAATCACAATATCTATCTTTCAAAATCTATCTTTCAAATCTATCTTTCAAAATATATATCTTTCAAGATTCACTAAAAAGACAGTTGGCGGGTCTCTTTGTATGTCTTGTCCGGAAAGAGGAGGACTTAATGATTATTCGTTCGCCGGAACCAGAAGTAAAAATTGTTGTGGATAGGGATCCTGTAAAAACATCTTTTGAGGAATGGGCCAGACCCCGGCCATTTCTCAAGAACACTAGCTAAGGGCCCTGATACTACCACTTGGATCTGGAACCTACATGCTGATGCTCACGATTTCGATAGTCATACTGGTGATTTGGAGGAGATTTC